>NC_057737.1:41393559-41441029 GCF_004010195.1 Chiloscyllium plagiosum | reverse complement strand
GTCAACATGGCTTTGTCTGTGGGAAATCATGTCTCACAAACTTGAGTTTTTTGAAGAAGTAACAAAAAGGATTAATGAGGGCAGAGCGGTGGATGTGATCTATGTGGACTTCAGTAAGGCGTTTGACAAGGTTCCCCATGGGAGACTGGTTAGCAAGGTTAGATCTCATGGAATACAGGGAGAACTCACCATTTGGATACAGAACTGGCTCCAAGGTAGAAGACAGAGGGTGGTGGTGGAGGGTTGCTTTTCAGACTGGAGGCCTGTGACCAGTGGAGTGTCACAAGAATCGGTGCTGGGTCCACTACTTTTCATCATTTACATAAGTGATTTGGATGTGAACACAGGAGGTATAGTTAGTAAGTTTGCAGATGACACCAAAATTAAAACTGGGCAGAGCAACAGCAGATGAAATTTAATTCTGATGAGTGTCAGGTGATGCACTTTGGGAGGTCTAATAAGGGAATAATCTACACATTGAATGATAGGTTCCTAGGGAGTACTGAGGAACCAAGATACAGTGGTGTACAGGTCCATAGATCCCTGAGAGTATTTGCACAGGTAGACAGGCTGGTGAAGAAGGCATTTGTGATGTTTGCTTGTAATAGCCAGGGTGTGAAATTAAGGAGCAGGGAAGGCTGGTTACAACTTTATAAAGCATTGGTTATGCCACAGATGGAATTCTGGTCGCAATGCTGTCGAGAGGGTGCAGAGGGGATTCACCAGGGTGTTAATTGGATCAAAAAGTCTTGGTTATGAGGAGAGACTGGATAGGCTGGATTTAATTTTCCTGGAGCAGAGGATGCTGAGGGTGATCTGATAGAGTCATACAAAACTATGAGAGACATAGCTAGGGTAGACCGTAAGAATCTTTCCATATGGCAGATGTGTCAAAGACTAGAGGGTGTAAGTTTAAGGTGAGGAGTGAGTGATTTAGAAGAGATCTGAAAAAAATGTTTTTCATCCAGGGGGTGGTAGACATGTGGAATGTGCTGCCTGAGAGGGTGGCAGAGATAGATATTCTTGCAATTTTTAAGAAGCATCTGAACAAGTACTTAAAATGTCAGGGCATAGTCTGTGGTCAAAGAAGAGGTAAATGGGATTGGTGTGGTTTGGTATTTGTTGGTCAGTATACATATGGTGGGCCGAAGGGCCTGTGTCTATGCTGTGTGGCTCTATCACTCAACGAGACTTGCTATCAATCATTTTACACTTTCTCAGGAAGTCAAGGTGTAGATCCCATTATGCCATGCTTGGAATTAGGAGATTGAACTGGTAAAATATCAACATATCCTGGAATTTTCATCATCACTCTTAGCAGAATAAAAGGGAGAGGTATGGACGCAGCTTGTGAGCTAACTGTTGTTGATTAGTCCAATGCGGCTCCTTTATCTCTCCTATCCCATCAGCCAATCCTTCTACCCCTCACAGTGGAACTCAATCTTTTCCCCACCCACTATCCTACTCTCCAAGTAAATCCATTTCTCCCTCAATAACACCTTCCAAACCATCAATCTCTCCCAGCTAAAAAACTAAAGGCAGCAGACACTTGAGAACACTGTTCCACTTCACAATCCCCCTCCAAATCACATACCAGTCTGGTTTGGGAATATATTTTATCACCTTTTACTGGACCAAAATTCCCAAACTTCTCCCCAACAGTACTGTGGGTCTACCTAACCACCACGGATTGCAGTGGTTCAAGAAGGCAGTTCATCACCACTTCACAACAGCAGCTTGGGGTGAGCAATAAATGTTGGCTCGGCCATTGATATTGACATCCGAAGAACAAATAATTTTTAAAAACCATCATCAGGAGCATGCAACATTGGTGATTTTCTCCTCTCTCTAGATTGAGACGGAGATCAATTATAGGATCTATGTCTGCTACCAGAGCTCATCCAAGGCAGCACAGGCTAGGGGTCAGATTGGGAACAGAGGGGCAGGACCAGATAGGAACATTTCAGTCCATTTGTCTGGCCTCAGAGTACACAGTTCACTCCCACTATTGGGTACAAGAAACCCAAGTCTAATTCAGGCTCAAACATTTCCCTGGGCAGTACATTCACACTTTACTACTATCTGTGTGTCTAGTGTGTATCATTTGTCTGTTCACTGATCTTCATCAGAATCTCTATAACATTGCTCTCAGCACTAAGTCATTGAAGTCTTTGTTAGACGAAGAGCAGTAAAAATCTGAAGCTCTCCATCCCCCTCAAAAGCTGTTGAGTTCATATGAAAATTTCAAAACTGAGATTGATTTATTTGTGTTAGGTAAAGATACTGAGGGAAATGGGCACCAGGTAAGACGAGTTCAGACACATCAGTGAGGAGATCATTGTGGGATGTGTAGGATTGAGGAGCTGAATGGATTCTGCATTGCATGGTTGGCTATTTCTTAGAGCTCAATACATGAAATGCTTCAATCCTGTTTATACTGTTGATTTGCATACAGACCATCAGGCTTTTGCAGAAAGATAGCAAGGAGCCTTAGAGTAGATTTTCAAGACCTTTGACTCATGACTTTGCACTAGAATTTGGGTGGTATGTTTTTAACCTGGATTGGTTTCTGTTAAAGTGACATTGAAAGGCAAAGTGGGCTCACCTGCTTCTATTGTTCCCATGACGAGAGAATTTACCTGTTAAGTGGCAGGGACGACCACTGTTTTTTATTAGTTGATTTGCAATGTCTAACAACACTGTCCTTGCCAGGATGTTTATTTTCTCTAATTGTTCCTTCGGCAAGCATGAACAAAAGCCAGCAAGAAAGTATAAAAGCATTGCAAACCCTGCAAAGCCTTGGATTGTAAGATCCAAGATATCAGTAGATCGTTATGAATAACACACCTGGGCCAGTGTAATGTAAGAATCTCCAATTAGATCTTTATCTTTCGATACTTAAGGATGTCTTAAAGTACTTCACGGTCAGTGAAAAAACTTTATCAGTATATCACCATTTAAAATAGGAAGCTAATTTGCTTAGACAATCACAGAGTTATAGAAAAGTTTCAGCACTGAAAGAGGCCACTCAGCCCCTGCACTGGCTGCCCATTCTAATCCCACCTTCCAGCACCTGGTCTGTAGCCTTGCAGGTTACAATGCTGCAGGTACAGGTCCAGGTGCTTCATAAATGAGTCGTGTGTTTCCACTTTAAACACCTACTAAACTGGGCAGTGGATCCCAGACATGCACCAGCTTCTGGATGAAAGAATGTTTCCTTTTGTCTCCTCTAATCCTTCGATCAATCACCTTAAATTGGTGATTGACCTAACCATGTTCATTCTATCTAAGCCCTTTATTATCTTGTAGTCCTCAATTAAGTCACCAGTCAGCCTACTGTGTTTGAAAGAAACCACTAAACTATCCAATCTTCCCTCATAGCTGCAATTTTCAAGCTGTGACAACATCTTTCCTCTGTAAAGGTCCTCTATGTCTTCTCTGGAACAATTACAGCCTTCTAGTAATATGGTGACCAGAACTATGCACGAAACACCAACTGTGGCCTAACCAGTGTCTTGTATAGATCACACATTACATCCTTGCTCTTACATTCAGTGCCTCATCAAATGAAAGAAAGCCTCCTATATGCCATCTTTATCATCTTGGATGGAAATGTGTTGCTGGAAAAGCGCAGCAGGTCAGGCAGCATCTAGGGAACAGGAGAATCGACCTGCTGCGCTTTTCCAGCAACACATTTCCATCTCTGATCTCCAGCATCTGCAGACCTCACTTTCTCTCCATCTTTATCATCTTATCTACCTATCTGTCACTTTGGAGCACCTGTGGACATACACTCCAAGCTCTCTTACTTGCTAAGAAACTGATAAGTTACTCAATCATAGTGGTGTCAGGGTTTAACTCAATGAATCCAAAATCTTCACAAGAACAGTTCCGGCAAAGGTCCGTAGCCTGTTTCTCTCCCTTGGCAGGATCACAGTGACTAACACAATTACTGCTATCTTGACTGAGAGTCTCATCTCAACACAAAATAAAAGATCAGATTCCCTACAGTGTGGAAACAGACTCTTCCTCCCAGCAAGTCCACACCGACCCTCCAAAGAGTAACCCGCCAAGACCCATTTCCCTCTGACTAATGCACCTAACACTATGGGCAATTTACCATGGCCAATTCACCTGTCCTGAACATCTTTGGGTTGTGGGAGGAAACAGGAGCACCCAGAGGAAATCCACGCAGACACGGGGAGAATGTGCAAAGTCCACATAGACAGTCGCCTGAGACTGGAATCGAACCTGGAACCCTGATGCTGTGAGCCATCGTGCCACTCCAAAGTTAGGTCTATTGGAGAAGACCAAAAACAGCAGCCAATTACTTAATTCTAATCATTAAATGCACCCACCCTTCCCTTCTTGAAGTTCCTGGATATTGCTTTTGAAGCAATTGGACAGTTCTAGCTGGGACAGAGTGATAGTACAATCTGACATCTCTAACTCCAAGCCTGGTCTATTTTGACTTCGATTCAATTAATCGTTCAAATTTCACACACATTCAGTGCTCTCGCAAATGATTTATTCTGCTACAAGTTGTAAGTCTGTTAATGAAGAGAGTAAATTGTTGTGATTATAGCTGTGAGCTCGTGCAAAACCTTCAGGTTCCAGTGGGCGGGCCTGGCTGCTGCTTAAACAAAAAAGCACAAGAGATGCTTGCTAAAGCTAACATTAATAGCCCCAAACTGACTGAGCGCACAATTAGCAAGTTAATAAGTACCTGACACCATTATTCTTGCGCATCTTGACTAATTCTTCATTGTGTATAATTTGACCCAATCTTGCTTACAGAATTTAGTGTTTCAAATTACTTGCTGTTACACTTCTCTTTGTATGATAAAGAAAGTCAACCTGAGGTGGATTCCTGTCTGCCCCTCACCTTCTCGAATTTGTTTTGCTTTCTTTCACAAAGACACGTGGGCACAGCTCTGTGATTCTGTTCTCAGTGAGTGGGATGAACCAGATTTCATGAATGGTAGCAGGCTCATGGTTTGATAAATACATCTAATAATATTGATTGCTGGGCCTCTCATTAAGGAGATTGTCCCATTTCTGTCTGAACATGATACAGCCTTTGTGTACTGCAGGCCTTGACAAAAGCACAGACCTAAATGAGCGCGTGTGTGGCAAGACTTGAGTTATTTTCATGCACCCCCATAGGTCCCAATTAAAAGAGAGAAATACTTTTCATCTCGATTCTTCCTCCCACTTACATTAAAGCTTCTGAGAATAGCAAAACAATACTTTGCACAAATTGAAAGTTGCAGGACTCATTCAAATCCGGAAGATGCCTCATTGCATTCCTTTAATGAACAGCCAGTCTCCAATTAGTACCATATTTCCCAGAATGAAAGCAACACACATTTACATGTTACATTGTGCTTTAATGCAGTATCTGTCATACTCCATATAGTGTTTTAACTATATCATAATATAGATAATAAGTTATATTTAATGTCTTAATACCAGAATGGTGTACTGTGGTCTGATGTTTCATACTGTAATATGCTGAAGTTACTGGGTATGGAGGGCTTGAGTTATAAGGAGATGTTGGATTGGCTGGGAAATTTTTCGCTGGAGCGTAGGAGTCAGAGAGTCATAGAGATGTACAGCACAGAAACAAACCCTTCAGTCCAACTCATCCATACCGACCAGATATCCTCACCTAATTTAGTCCCATTTGCCAGCACTGGGCCCATATACACCTAAACCCTTCCAATTCATATACCCATCCAGATGCTTTTTAAATGTTGCAATTGTACCATCCTCCACCACTTCCTCTAGCAGCTCATTCCATACAAGCACCAACCTTTGCGTGAAAAAGCTTCCCCTTTATATCTTTCCCCTTTCATACCTAAACCTATGCCCTCTAGTTCTGGACTTCCCCACCCCAGGGAAAATACTTTGTCTATTTATCCAATCCATGCCCCTCATGATTTTACAAACCTCTATAAGGTCACCTCTTAGCTCCTGACGCTCCAACCCCAGCCTATTCAGCCTCTCCCAATAGCTCAAATCCTCCAACCCTGGCAACATCCTTGTAAATCTTTTCTGAACCCTTTCAAATTTCACAACATCCTTCTGATAAGAAGGGGACCAGAACTTCACACAAATTTCCAAAAGTAGCCTAACCAATGCCCTGTACAGCCACAACACGACCTCCCAACTCTTATACTCAATACTCTGACCAATAAAGGAAAGCATATCAAACGCCTTCTTCACTATCCTATCTACCTGCGACTCCACTTTCAAGGAACTATGAACCCGCACTCCAAGGTCTCTGTGTTCAGAAACATTCCCCAGGATTTTACCATTAAGTGTATAAGTCCTGCTAAGATTTGCTTTTCCAAACAGCAGCACCTCACATTTATCTGAATTAAACTCCATCTGCCACTCCTCAGCCCATTGGCCCATCTGGTCCAGATCCCGTTGCCATCTGAGGTAACCTTCTTTGCTGTCCACTACACCTCCAATTTTGGTGTCATCTGCAAACTTACTAACTATACCTCTTATGCTCACATCCAAATTATTTATATAAATGATGAAAAGTAGTGGACCCAGCACCGATCCTTGTGGCACTCCACTGGTCACAGGCCTCCAGTTTGAAAAGCAATCCTCCACCACCACCCTCCGTTTTCTACCTTGGAGTCAGTTCTGTATCCAAATGGCTAGTTCCTCTGGATTCCATGAGATCTAACCTTGCCAACCAGTCTCCTGGGGGGAGCCTTGTCGAACACCTTACTGAAGTCCATATAGTTCATGTCCACCGCTCTACCCTCATCAACCCTCTTTGTTGCTTCTTCAAAAAACTCTATCAAGTTTGTGAGACATGATTTCCCATGCACAAAAGCCATGTTGACTATCCCTAATCAGTCCTTGTCTTTCCAAATACTTGTAAATCCTGTCCGTCAGGATTCCCTCCAACAACTTGCCAACCACTGATGACATCACCTGGTCAGTTTCTGGTTGCTGTGTCAGTTTACAAATATAACAAGTTCCACTTCTCTCCTTT
Source organism: Chiloscyllium plagiosum (assembly GCF_004010195.1). Taxonomy (NCBI): domain Eukaryota; kingdom Metazoa; phylum Chordata; class Chondrichthyes; order Orectolobiformes; family Hemiscylliidae; genus Chiloscyllium; species Chiloscyllium plagiosum. The sequence continues at coordinate 41,434,011 of NC_057737.1, read as the reverse complement.
ATGGTTCAATCTTTGCATTAGTCAAGTCCAATTCCCTTTTGAAGGTTTAAAATATCAAATCTCATTGCATGAACAAACGAAGTTTCTCAAAGGCCCTCAACTCTCTGGAAAAAGAGAATTTTTTTTCTTTATTCACTCACAGGATGTGCGTGTCATTGTTTAAGCCAACATTTATTGTCCAGCCCTAATTGCCCAATCCTACATTGTCACTGTTGAAGTAGGAGGAGATTGGGGAGCACAAGGGATTATGTGACTTCCCTGGACAGGAGCTGGAACAAACTGTTGTTCAGTAATTGGAGAGGCCTCAGTGGTATTATTGCTAGAGTATTATTCCAGAGACATAGGTAATGACCTGGGGACCTGGGTTCAAACCTGTTACGGCAGATGGTGGCATTTGAGTTCAATTAAAAAAATCTGAAATTAGAGTCTAATGATGATGATGAAACCACTATCAATTGGCAGGATATCATCAGGGAGACAGTAAAGACGGTAAAGGACATATTGGCTGGGATTTTACGAGAAACATGATGTTGTGGCTAACTGAGCTTGACTATATGGAATTGTTTGGATTTACGCAATGAAACTTGTTGGAGAAGTTGCCCCATGGAGATAGGTTGCTCTCTACTATGAGCTCCCCAATTGATTCAAGATTAAAACTGTGGCATGGGTTTGAATTTAATGTATGCTCCCACTGAAAACAACCCAAAAAGTTCAGGCTGATACAATCAGGCTACTTCTGAATATTTAATGGTGCAACCAGTCCATAATTGCTGTTAACCTTTCAGTTCCTGAATGTTTAATTTTACAAGTGTTACAGAATCACAGAATTGTTAGAAATTGTTATAGGCTATTTAACTCATTTTGCCTACGCTAGCTCATAAAATGGGCATCGTTACCTAATGCCATTGATTCCTTAAGAATTTATGTTTAGATTTTTCATATTTTGGTTTGCTTTTGTATCGTTGTCTCTCCTAAATCCATCTTGTTTCCCTTTCTTTGTTTCTCTTTTCTGATGTAGGTCTAGTTTATCCTTCATTTTCTGGTTTCGTTCCTCACCAGTCTGGGAAGTAACTGGGTGAACTACGTTGATAATTGAAGTGGCTTCTCTTAAGTGCTCCGATTCCTGAGGCCGAGGGACCTGTTCCATTGTAAAATCTGTAAATTAGGTTAACTCAAACGCTGCTAATCTCACTGAAGTAATCAAGCTGCAAACGTATCTATTGGAGTAGATCGATCATTTGCCTCCTATCCTGCCTCTGAGAAATCCCACTGGTTATATCTTTAAAATATAATAACATCTGGTGTAAATCCAACAGAGATGTCTGTGCTAAAATTAACTTCTGTGAGTCTCACTAACTATTCATTAATCGTATTGACTGAAGAGTTGCACTCTTGTCTGCCTTCCTTGTACGCACCATTGATCCAGTTACGAAGGCACCCTGCTGAATCGGAGGGTCAAAGAGTTGACTCGCACAATAACTCTGGGGACAGCTGTAGATATACAGAACAGTGCCTTCAATGCTGACTCCAGGATTGAAGCCAGTGGTGCAAAAGGGTTTCATCAAACAGAGACCATAGCATTCCAAGTTCATGCCCTACCCGTCCCACAGTGTAACCTCAAACGTAGCCTCAAATATCATTATTGAAGCCAATTAAACACTTCCTCATACGTTCAAAGGGAGTGCATGAATTGTCAAGATATAGTACAATTAATTTAGTACACTACCCAGCATGGTTTTCAAGATGAGAAGAGTACTTAATGGGGAGAAAATAATTCGTGCATTAAGACTAGGAGGGTAAGAAACAGGAAAATGGCAGCATGGTGGTACTATTAATACTCTAAGGACTAATATTTAAAATCCACCACAGTAGCTGGAGGAAGTTAAATTCAATTCATAAAATCTGGAATTGAAAACAACTCTCAATACTGGTAAACATGAATTTGGTATATTACCCCATGAGCCATATCTCATTACACATCCTTGGGCTGAGACCCCAAACATCCATTAGTTTGTTGATTCAGTTGTGCCCAAGGAGGAATGTTGTTTGTATGCCAGCTTCTTTTCTTAGATCTGTTTCTCAATTGCTCAATATTTAGTTATATGAGAGAAATAAATGTGAAGTGCTATAGTTTCTGCTATTGGTAGTTTAAACACCTGGTTAATCGACGAAACAGTACACATCTGACTATAGTAAAAGAAACTTCTTTCGAAAATCATGAATTAATGACTGCTTTTTAAAGAGTTTTTACACATGACACAGTTACAATAGGGTTAATTAATTTTGTACAGAGCATCTATTGGATGAATGGACATAGAAATGCCACAGATTAGCATGAGTGGTATGAGATACCATTGGGGAATGGCTAGAGAGACAGGCATAGATTGAGGCGTAGTGTATGTACAGCAATGGAAGAGCACAGGTTGGCATAAAGGGGACATGAACTAAAAATACCACATGTGCTGGCACTTTCTCTCAGAAGGTGGTGTGATGTGGCCGAACCGGAAAGTTTCACAACTCTTACTACCTGCCTTGAGAATGAAAATTCAGCCCAATAGGGGTGGTTTGGTGGCTCAGTGGTTGGCACAGCTGCCTCACAATGCCAGGGACCCAACCTCAATTCTACCCTCGGGCGACTGAGGATTTTGCACATTGTCCCCGTGTCTGTGTGGGTTTCCTCCCATAGTCCAAAGATGTGCAGGTTAGGTGGATGAGGTGATAAATTGCACGTAGAATCCAGGAATGTGCAGGCTAAGTGGGTTAGCTATGGAAAATGCAGGGTTACAGACAGGGCAGTGGGGTGAGTCTGAGTGGGATGCTCTTCGGAGAGTCAATGTGGACTCAGTAGGCTGAATGGCCTGCTTCTGTATTGTAGGGATTCTATGACTCAATATTTTAAATTATATCACAGCTATGATATAATGGCAAATGAGTGTAGAGTATCCATGTTTTTATAATGGCCTTCAGAATTACTTCCCTTCCTTACAAAACTGCAAGGTCTTTCATCACTACACTGAATGGATTATCCAGACCAGTAATTTTACCTGAAAATAGAGTGCTTTCAGAAACATCTATACTTCAACATTTTAAACCACAATCCAAAGTATCTGTGTTGATTGACATTACCTAATGTACACTGTCATTTCTAGTAATTGGCTAATATCCACTTTATGCCCTCACAGTAAGGTGATGGTTTATGATTCACTTATAGGTATCCATTATTTTTATTTATATGTAAACAATCTAAATGGCTAGATTAAATTGCAGTCTTTAAACACTTTTGTTATTTCTTGTATGGGCCAGCATTTTTTGTTCGACTCCAGTCTCTCTTTTTGGCAGTCCTTCAGTGTCTAGGGTCACTCACATTCATTTCAGCCTGAAGGGTTCTGGAATGGCTTGTAAGTCCAATGCTCAGTCGGCAGATTCTGCCAAATATGGGGCAGGTGGAGCTTGAAGGATTGAGTGGATGAGCTGTTTGGAGTAATGTGAGCCCCCTCTGATGCTATTTGCTCTGTCTCTGCATCCTCCCAAAGAGCAGACCTTATTCATTTTAGTCAGTCACTAGTCAGGGTCATTGTGAGTTTAACCACCCAAGGGATGTTTGAAAACTTCCTTAAAGTGTCTCACTATCCTCTTAGAATGATGACATTCAAAGCAGAGTGTGTTGGTGAACACCCTATTTTCCCAAATGCTTTGGAGAAGAAGTTGACAATGAACTGGAGCTCAGTTTCAGAATAAGCACATGTATAAAGTGCAACCTGAATTCTAGAACTCAATAACCCTGGGTTATTGTGGGCGGCACGGTAGCACAGTGGTTAGCACTGCTGCTTCACAGCGCCAGAGACCCGGGTTCATTTCCCGCCTCAGGCGACTCTCTGTGTGGAGTTTGCACATTCTCCCCGTGTCTGCGTGGGTTTCCTCCGGGTGCTCCGGTTTCCTCCCACAATTCAAAAATGTGCAGGGGTTAGGTGAATTGGCCATGCTAAATTGCCCGTAGTGTTAGGTGAAGGGGTAAATGTAGGAGAATGGGTCTGGGTGGGTTACGCTTCGGCGGGTCGGTGTGGACTTGTTGGGCCGAAGGGCCTGTTTCCACACTGTAAGTAATCTAATCTAATCTAATCTAATAACCGAAGTCTGCCTCTTGATAAAGTGGCTATAATATGACCTGTTCCATAGCCAGACAGGCACAAGACCTCTGGGGAACACACCCTGATCCAAACACTGGAAGCATGTTGACTACATCATTACTTGAGTAAGAGAGGGAGCAGCTTTGGCCACATTTCCTGCACTGAGATTTCTGTCACTGATGATGACTGATGGACTAATTGGTTGTTCTACCAAGGCCATCAGCCTGGTCCCCAAACAACAGAGACAACAGAAGCAATGTCACAAGAATAGCTGCAAAGGTCCCACTGAGGCAACCATTCTCAGTCAGTGTCTCTCTGCTAACCTCCAGACACCAAAGGTTACAATATGGCCATTGAACCTAGTTGAGCCTAAAATCCACCATAACAAGCATCTGTGATAAAGTTCTCGGTCTCTCTACCAGAAAACATTGTGACTGGTTTGATGGAATTTACCACGATCCTGTTGATCACAAATTTTATACCTCATGAGAAAAGCAGGCTTCCTACAGGAATCAGAAGGTATCAGAACAAACCTATAAACACTCCTAGATATTATTCATTATTCTGCCAACAAATCTGCATACAAGCAAATGAGTTAGGAGCAGGAACAGGCCATTCAATCCACTGAACCTGTTCTGCCTGCAAATAAGATCATGGCTGCTTTGATAATGGCCTCCACTCCATGACCATGGCCTCCAAGCCCTCTGTTTCTTCCTCTCCCGACATCCCCACCAATACCCTTCCACTGACACTCTTATTCATTTGTCTGAACTGGTCCTCACCCTCAACAATTTCTCCTTCGAATCCTCCCACTTCCTCCAGACCAAAGGAGTAGTCATGGGCACCCGTATAGGCCCCAGCTATGCCTGTCTCTTTGTCAGCTATGTGGAACAGTCCATCTTCCAGAGTTACACCGGCAACAACTCCCTACCTCTTCCTCCGCTACATTGATGACTGTATCGGCACCACCTTGTGCTCCCAAGGTTGAACAGTTCATCAACTTCACCAACACATTCCACCCCGACCTTAAGTTCACCTGGACCATCTCTGACACCTCTCTCCCCTTTCTGGACCTCTCCATCTCCATCAACGGTGACCAACTCAACACTGACACTTTCTACAACCCACCGGCTCACACAGCTCCCTGGATTACACCTCTTCCCACCCTGTCTCCTGTAAAAATGCTATCCCTTATTCCCAATTCCTCTGCCTATGCCGCATCTGCTCCCTGAAGGACCAGTTCCATCACAGAAGACACCAGATGGCCTCCTTGTTTAAAGACTGCAATTTCCCCACCCATGTGATTGATGATGCACTCCAGCACAACTCATCCCTGTCCCGCACCTCTGCCCTCAAACCCCACCCCTCCAACCGCAACAAGGACAGAGTCCCCCGGTCTTCACCTTCCACCCCACCAACCTCCGGATACATCGCATCATCCTTCACCATTTCCGCCACCTACAAACAGACCCCACCACCAGGGATATATTTCCCTCCCCACCCCTATCTGCTTTCCGTAAAGACCGTTCCCTCCGTGACTACATGGTCAGGTCCATGTTCCCTAACAACCCACCCTCCCCTCCTGGCACCTTCCCCTGCCACCACAGGAATTGCAAAACCTGTGCCCACACCTCCTCTCTCACCTCCATCCAAGGCCCCAAAGGAGCCTTCCATATCCATCAAAGTTTCACCTGCACTTCCCCCATGTCATTTACTGTATCCGTTGCTCCCGATATGGTCTCCTCTATATTGGGGAGACAGGATGCCTACTCACAGAGCGCTTCAGAGAACATCTCCGGGACACCTGCACCAAACAACCCCATGACTGATCATTTTCCACCCTCCTCTCCAACTTATCACCTTCACCCCCACCTCCATCCACCTATTGCACTCTCAGCTACCTTCCCCCCAGCGCCACCCCCTCCCATTTATCTCTCCACCCCTGATTCCTGATGAAGGGCTTTTGCCTGAAACGTCGATTTTTCTGCTCCTCGGATGCTGCCAGACCTGCTGTGCTTTTCCAGCACCACTCTAATCTTGACTCCACATTCACACACCTACCCTAAATTACCTGACTCCCTTGTTAGGCCAGAACCTATCTACCTCTTCCTTAAAGATATGAAACAACTATGTCTGGGGAAGAGAATTTCAAAAGCTGACATGCCCCTGAGAAAAGAAGTCCGATTCCCGCCCTCAGTCCTTATTTTTAAACTGTGCCCCTGAGTTCTCGTCTGTCCCTCAAAGGGAAGTATCCTTTCAACATCCACCCTGCCAAGTCCTTTCAGGAACTTATGTCTCACATCTCTCAATCGTCTCTGGGGTGTTCTATACGGGAGGTGAGACTCTGAAGCATGGTGTGCAATATTTGTCTACAAAGCTCTTTCATCAGAGAGGGTGTCTCTCATGAGTTTTTGGTTTCATCCCTGGAGCCATTCCTGGCAGCTGGTAAGGCCTATGACTTCTACCATGCACCTGAGAATGTCATTCCCAGCATGCCACAGCATGGAGTGTCTGAATCCAGGGGTGGAGTTAGTCTTAGAAGGTGTGACGGAACGTGAGGGGTGAGGGAGCCTGGAATGAGTGGTGATGGAGTTAGGGGTGAGCCAGTGAGGGAGTGCAAGGGATGAGGGAGTGTGGGGTGAGGGGTTGAGAGAGTTAAGGGTAGGAGGTGAGAGTTAGAAATTTGCAGCCTGTGTGAATATAATTGCTCACAGCTAATCTGTACTGCCCAGGAAATTCCTCAGGCGACAATACTAATTATATGTTTATTTCCCCTAAAGACTTCAAAACAAGTCAAGCATGAACTTGTGAACCTTACTGAAATAAATGTAACAAGAAAACAGTTTTCGAGACTTTGAAGAAAGGAAGAGTGAAACAGAGAATGAAGAGAAACAGACTTACATTTATATAGCACCTTTTCAGACATCCCAAAGCACTTACAGTGCTTTGTAAATATAACCGTTGTCATGATGTAGGAAAGACAACAAGTATTTGCATACAGCTAGTTCCCACAAATAGAAACATGGTTAATGATAATCTGTTCCTAAAAAGTTGTCCAAAGGATAAATATCAGCAAGAACACCAGGAAAGATAACTTTCTTTCCTTCAACTAGCTTTCCTGTATTTTTGCTGGTGAGGGCTGACAGCACTACCAGTTCTGCACCCCTTTCTCTCTCCATTCCACACTAATGGATCAGTCTGTATTAGATGTCCAAGTCGCGTGAACCCAGATTATTCACCAATGCTACCAATGGAGTCAATGTTGACATTGGCCAGACTTCAAAAAAATGAAAATAGAGAGAGGCTTTGATTTTACACAGGCAGCACATCATTTAAAATGAATGAGTGTCATTAGCACAACAAATAGGGAAACTCTAGCCAGGAATATTCTAAGTGATTTCAGAACCAAAGATATGCAAGTTAGGTGAATTGGCCATGCTAAATTGCCCATAGTGTTCAGGGATGTGTAGGTCAGGTGCCTTAGTCAGGGGTAAATGTAGAGTAATAAGGGTAGGGGAATGGGTCTGGGTGGGTTACTCTTCGGAGGGTTGGTGTGGACTTGTTGGGCCAAATGGCTTATTTCCATGCAGTAGGGATTCTATGATTCTATGATAACCTGCCTTTGCTTTATATTGAAATCTCAAAAACAACAATTGTTCATTTAAACAGTGTTGTTTAAGTAACTCTGAGAGAGCAAGTAATATGCCCTGAAGGACAATATACTGTCATTACTGGGATATTGCAACATAATAGCAGCAGTGGAGCTGATGGCATTCTTGTCCTCACCCTCAGCAAATTTGTAGGAGAGAAAGGTTTGGGGACACCACATTTGTGGAAGGAAACAAGTGAGACAGTAACGAAAACATGTCCACATCCCTATCATTGTCACTCCCATTGGACAGTGTCTATAGCCCTATCATTGAGATACTCTGTGTTATTAGGATCATTGATTTCTGGCAGAAATGTTTGATCCAAAGTAACTCGTAGATTATGTGGGAAACCCCTCCCCACAGTGGCTGATACCTCAGTAATTATTTGATTGATTTGCAGTTTCATTTTGGAGAACGACTGTGGTCTTCTGGAGTATGGTGGAAGTATATCCATAAATGTTGTCCTTGCCACACTATACCAAAGAATCACCTGATGAAGGAGCGTCGCTCCGAAAGCTAGTGCTTCCAATTAAACCTGTTGGACTATAACCTGGTGTTGTGTGATTTTTAATTTTATACCAAAGAAGTTTCAGTTGAAGGTTTTTCTATCAAGGTTTATGGGAGGTGAACGATCCACAAGGAAGCAAAATGCCATCTAACAGAATGGGTAAGAGGGGTCTTATCAATGCCCAACCCCTTCTGACTCACTAGCCTCTGAACTTGTGGAGTGTCCTGTAGTGAGCGGCAAATATTTGAAGTTGATGCAGCGATGGAAAGGGGGAAATGAATAGACATTGGTGAGAGCAGGAGCTGAGATGGGACAGAATGGGAGCTAGGGTAGAAGTGATTGATGGGCACAATGAACAGGAATGTTTATATGACATCACTGCTGGCTGCAAACCACACGAGAAACTCCCCTTAAAGACTACTCTCACAATGAGTGTCACTGGGCCCTGATCTTGTCGAAAGAGCAAGCTATTTACTGCTCATTGGTGTAAGACCCCAAAAACTGCAACATTTCCCTCAACACTTCAGAAGAGAACAAGAATGGGTGAAACCCTTTGATCAAATTGCAGGTGATAATCATTCCCAGGGGACAAATCCATTGCAAAATTGCAAATGAATGAACTGAATATTGCCTGGGTTTCTGGTATGATCTGATCTTACCATCTGTAAGCAACTAAATGGCAATTTGAAGATTGAAAGGAATGTCATTCATATGTTAAGGGTAAAAGGATAATTGGTAGATTAAAGACCAGAGTTTTTATTTAAAAAGTGACTCAAGTGCTGATTGGGTTACTCAATGCATTTGTCACTAGCTGTGAACTATGAAGGGGATCAACCACAGCTATATTGGGCTAATCAAGGCACTGTTAATAGTCCTGTGATTAAATACTCAGGAGTGTGCGGCAATAAATGGTTAGTCTGCTCCTTAAACATCAACAAGGTTTGAAATCAGAGGGGCTTCCTCTCCCAAGATTATTGCTTATCCAATTTTTGAGGGGCTCTTTGGCAGTCTCCATCATCTAAATCAGATACCAAGTGTTAGTTTTTCAGTTGCTAAAGAGGCAATCAATCAATCATTGGGCTTGAAGGACAACTTTCTAGACTTTGGGACCAGAATAGTTAAAAAATGAAAGTGAAGCAGAGTGAAGAGTTTGATTAATGTTTGATAGCTTGCTGGGACACGGGGCTGAAAGAGGATCCACACGTTGATACAAATACATGAATTAGAAGCAAGGTAGGCTATTCAGCCCATCTAGTCTACTCCACAATTTGATAAGATCATGGTTGATCTGATTGCGGCCCCCTACTTTCCTGTCGACTTCATATCCTTCAACCCCTCGTCAGTCAGGAATGGATTCAACTTGGTTTTGAAGATATTTAATGAGCCAGTCCCTGCTGTTCTCTTGGGAAGAGAATTCCATTGAATAACAAACCTCCGACAGATTAAAATGTTACATTACGTCCATCAAATGTGAAGTGCCTAATTTTAATCTGTGCTCCCTAGTTCCAGAGTTGTTTCACCAAATGCACCTCATTAACTAACTCCCCTATCCCTCTGGTGTACCTCTTGCTTGATTCCACTCTGTCATACCAAACACCATTCCTGGATCAACTCACCACTCAGCAGATAGCCAGCCACTGACAGTCCAGAATTCCTGGCATCCATGCCATGCTTAAAAAGGCTGCTGTGCTCACAGACAAGCATTGGCAATCTGATGTTATCCCTTTCTTGGCAAAGTAAGGCACAGTAGCCACAAAGTTGCGCTCACAGCTCATGATTGACACTGTCTCTAATATATAAACCCACTCTCTCACCCCGGTCGCTGTGTAGCCATGAGGCCATACAGTTTACCTGTCCTTAGCTCATTCCCATCTAAACACCCTAACTCTACCACTCCTCTGTCCTGAATGCCCAATGGAGACCTATAGGTTGTCATTATCCATCAGGGAAACTTCTCAGGCGACCAATTGGACAAACACAAACTTGAGCTTTTAGTTACAGCCAGTGAAAGTGAATACAAATGAAATAAACACAGGCTGCAGCTCCCCACACAATGTGACCCAAATGCTGGCTTCATGATGGATGACCAGTGTCCATGATGGATGACCAGTCTCCATGATGGATGACCAGTCTCCATGACTGATGACCAGTCTCAGTGATGGATGACCAGTCTCCTTGATGGATGACCAGTCTCCATGACTGATGACCAGTCTCAGTGATGGATGACCAATCTCAGTGATGAATGACCTGTCTCCATGACTGATGACCAGTCTCAGTGGTGGATGACCAGTCTCAGTGAATGACCAGTCTCCATGACTGATGACCAGTCTCAGTGGTGGATGACCAGTCTCAGTGATGGATGACCAGTGTCCATGATGGATGACCAGTCTCCATGACTGATGACCAGTCTCAGTGGTGGATGACCAGTCTCAGTGATGGATGAACAGTGTCCATGATGGATGACCAGGCTCCAAGACTGATGACCAGTCTCAATGATGGATGACCAGTGTCTATGATGGATGACCAGTCTCAGTGATGGATGACCAGTGTCCATGATGGATGACCAGTCTCCATGATCGATGACTAGTCTCTATTCCATGATGGTCTTCTGCACCTGGCTCTTATCTACTGGAAGCAGGGGAACAATTAGGTTCTGTTTGGCTTGTAGTGCCCAACTCAGTTGAGCTCTGTCATTTTTTTAAGATCTGTCTATTTTTTATCAATGCTATGATCTTCTATGTTGTTAAGATGCCAATGTTAGGTTTGCGAGTGCCAATGGCATGGTGCAATCTACCTTTAACCAATGTTTGGACATTGCAGATGGGCAAAGAAATGATTGAAAATTAAATGTAACTGGAATTTGTAAAAGCTTGCTTTGTGTCTTTGCCCTGTCAATGTCCTAGCATCCAGCAGAAATTGATCCTGTGCTTTCTCCCATCAGACTGATACTGACCCCAGCCATCCTGGCTGTGGTACCATCCATTTACTTGTTACATTTTGTATCTAGTGAATTGTGGATGATGGTAGGGAATGCAGCTCATTGTAGACACCATCGGCACCGAGTCCATCTGGTAGCTAGGTATCCCTCCTCCAGTGCCTAGAGAATCCATATCCCCTTTCACCTCACACCCAAATGCCCATTTCCAACTACCCCCCGTGTGGAGACCCACCTCATTGAACTTGCCTCTGTCTGTCCTACCTGCCCCTGAACTCGGGAATTAAACCTTAATGGTGAGTATCCAATTGGGGAGAGGTGGTTCCCCTGATTACTTGTCATTACCCAGCAGGACTGACATTATCCATTCTCCCAGATTCCCCCTCCTGTGCCCAGTCCAAGAGGATGACTGACAGTGGCCAAGCCCCAGGACTGTGTGTGGACTGTGTCCCTGACTGACTGCACTGGGGTGAGGTGCCCTGACTGACTGTACAAGGGTTCAGACTGACTGTACTCAGTTCCCCCCACCATTGGCAAACTCCGCTTTGATCAGACAGAGGATGAGCCCTGACCAAGTTTCAGACATGGCCATTTAGTTGAATGAAAATGCAGTGCATTTGCCGCTGTACATGCTGTAGGTGTGAGCTTGACATGACGGAGTGGTGCACAGCAAGATGGCCCCCACTCTGAAAGGATCCATATACACAAAGCTACCTGTCTGTCCTAGACAGCACTTCATTATGGCAGTCTTGAGAACTGGTGACTCTGGTTGAAGCACTGGTGGGCACAACAAGCCTGGAATGTTGCCAGCATGCAGATTGGTGTGACATGAGTGAACATAGAAAGAGCCAGTGAGCAGCCCTGAGATGTAGCCTGGCCCAATCCATGAGCTGGTTCCCTATCCCTGCAGAAAGTGTCCTTGCCGCAGCCTTCTCCCAGTGCTGATTGCTGGGCCTACCCTGCAGTATATATCTGCACTTCCAGAGCAGCCTGCAAGTGGATCAGAGATGTGCCATGATATGGGGTTGGATGCCAATGCCCATGGACAAGCGAAGGAGCAGTACTGTGAAAGGCTAGTACTTCCAAATAAACCTGTTGAACTAGAACCTGGTGTTGTGTGATCTTTAACTTGTCCATCCCAGTCCAACATTGGCACATCTACATCGTGGATAAGGGCTACACATACTGATGCCTGTGATTCATGCTGAGCAACATGGAGGCTCCTCTCAGCCAGTGCTGAGCTGAGTCCATTCTGAAGAAGGCTCAATGACCTGAAACGTTAATTCTGCTTGTTCTTTCTCGCTCTCTCTCTCTCTTCCCCCCTACAGATGCTGCCAGGGCTGCTGAGTCTCTCCAGCAATAGCTATTTTTCTTTCTGACTTCCAGGATCCAGGATTCTTTGTTTTATTTCAGCGAAGTGAAGTCACCAAGTATCTGCTCTGACTTGTGTGAGATATTGTGTTTGAGATTATCTTTACTAACTCACTCACCAGCTCAGGTTCCTCTTCACCTTTTACTAACGCATTATTTACTGTAGCACGGTTTCATTCATTTATTTACAAACCCATGTTTTGTAGTATAGTTTAATATTACAATATAGACTAAAATTAAAACATTGCTTTCACCGTAAACCCTTATCAGGCCTATATCTACATCAAAACCTATCTCTGAATTGCTGTCAATATCATAAACAATACCATCCCCATCAAGTCTCCACAAAACATTACATTAATCAGCCCTTACCAACCGTCTCCTGGACCTGAGTAGATTACAGAACACCAAAAAGTTTCCCCAATTAGTATGTACTCGTTAAATATCTTTTAACTGGGCGTTATCCCTTTAAGAAACTAACAGCGCTTAAGTGAAATTGCGTGAATGAATGAAACTCACACCAGCAAATAGTAAACATATCTCACAAGGATGTGAGTTATAGGGAGAGGTTGGACAAGCTAGGACTTTTTTCTTTGGAGTGTAGGAAACTGAGGGGGAGACCTTAAAGAAGTGTATAACATCATGAGAGGCATGGATAGGGTGAATGCACTCAGCCTTTTTCCCAGGTTTCAGGACTCAAGGACTAGAGAACGTCAGTTTAAGGTTAGTGGGGAAAGAATAAAAGGGAACCTGAGGGGCAACCTTTTTACACAGAGGGTGGTACGCATATGGAATGAGCTACCAATGGAAGTGGTTGTGGTGGGTACATTAACAACTTTTAAAAGGCATTTGGACAAATACATGGATTGGGAAGTTCTGGAAGGATATGGACCCAGTGCAGAGAAATAGGGTTAGCGTGGACGGATGTTTTGGTTGGCATGGATCACTTTGGGCCAAAGGGCCTGTCTCCATGCTGTAGGACTGTATGCCTCTATGGCACTTAGTAATAATCTCCTTAATAGATAACTTTCCTGAAGAAGGGCTTATGCCCGAAATGTCGATTCTCCTGCTCCTCGGATGCTGCCTGGCCGGCTGTGTTTTTCCAGCACCACATTTTTCAACTCTGGTCTCCAGCATCTGCAGTCCTCACTTTTCTCCTCCTTAATAAATAACTTGCCAGTGCCCAGCAAGACACTCACCTTGACACCGGGCAGATGCAAAAACAATGCAGTGAATTGCTCCTGATGTTGAGCTAGACCTCACTGGATTTCTCATTTGATTCTGCCACGAAATGTCACCATAGTACAAGAAGTTGCATCAAGATACTGTTCAAAAGGGCCACAACACACTGCAGTACACCAGAACTGCAAAAAGAGGATACAATGTATTCGCCAAAAATGGATACCCCCGCAATTTCATCAACAGATGCCTAAGGGAACGACAATGGAATGAGGACATGCCACAACCCAAAGGACTAGCCACACTACCATACATCAAAAACATTTCTGAACTGAGAGCCAGACTACTGTGACCACTAGGACTCATAATAGCACACAAACCAACAGCCACTCTCAGACAACAACTCACCAGGAGCAAAACCAATGTAGTGTACAAAATCCCATGCAAGGACTGCACAAAACACTACATAGGACAAACAGGAAGACAGCTAACGATCCGCATCCATGAACACCAACTAGCCACGAAACGATACGACCAACTATCCTTAGTAGCCACACATGCAGATGACAAGCAACATGAATTCGACTGGGACAACACTACTATTCCCAGCTCGGCGAACAGAACCACAACAACGAGCACCCGAGCTACTAATCTTCTCCCAAACTTTGAATAGTACACATCATTCAGGCTCCTGTAAGATTCCACATGAATGAATAGATAGGTTGAAGAAGTTGGGACTGTTTATTGGAGAAGACAGAGCCTAAGAGGAGATTGAAAATCATGAGGAGCCTGCCCAGGGTAGCTAGGGAGAAACTGTTCTCATACTTCAATTGAGAATAAAATGACACAAATCTAATAGTAATTGGTAAAAAAGAAAGCCAACATGAGGAAAAACCTCGCTACGCAATAAGTAATTTGGATCTGGAGAAGGTGATGATCCAAAGGAAAATTAGAGTAAAGAAAGAGTGTGCAGGTTCACAGATAAATTGCTCACTTGCAGACCTGGGTAGACTTCATGGTCCACACAAAACCTTCTCTGCTATCACAATGATGTAATTCTTTGATAAATATGACTACAAAAATTTATAAAGGACACAAATTGATCGGAAGCACACACAGGCTCATACTTTTAATTGTTTTATTGTTTTATGAATAGATTACTCAAGTCTGAGGAAAAAAAATTGCTGAATGATCATTCCCAAAGTTCAATATCATCTTTATCTTAAACGACGTCATTACCCAGATAAGACCAAGTTCCTGTAATTCAGACTGAGGCTTATGTTACCCAAGGCTGAAAAGGAACATTATTATTTATGTAGCACCTTTCAAAGCCACAGAATTTCCCATCAATGAAACCTTTTTACATTGTAATTACTGTTGTAAAGCAGGAAACTATACAACCAATTTGCATGCAGTAAGGTCCCAACAAAAGCAATGTGAGCATAATAGTTTAGTGATATTGATTAATGCATGTAATTTGAAAAAATAATTATTGCTCTATTTATAACTATTACATTTGCAGCCACACTTGAATACAGAGTCATTTTCACTTATACACAAGACTGTGTCCTGACCAGTTCATGACCCGTGAGTCAGATTCAGTTACATTGTTTGGATGATTTAAAACTGAAGTGCTGAATTTAGAGTCTTAAGTAATCGCAGCCAAGGCATAAAGATAGAAAGTATTGAAGAAGCTCATCAGGTCTGGCAGCATCTGTGGAAAGAGAGAGAGACAGACTGACAGACAGACAGAGAGAGTCAACATTTTGAGTCCAATATGACTTTTCTACAGAACAGTTTGGAAGAGTTGGAATATACTGTCAGTCAAGAGTCCACATAACATTTATGACATGTTATTCATATGTTTGAGGTTCAGGATTATTAAGAGTACCACATTAGGCCTCGGTTTCCGTTGGTCAAGTAGGGTGGCTCTCCCGAAATACATGTAGTTGCCCCATTGGAAGATGGTGCCTGCAGAAATCTGCTGATGGAACATCACACATGAACTTTTGGAAAATTGCATGCATTTCTGGTTTCACTCTATCGGAAGGATGCTGTGAAACTTGAAAGGGTTCAATAAAGATTTATAAGGGTTTTCCCAGGATTGGAGGGTTGGAGCTATAAGGGAGAGGCTGTATAGGCTTGGGTTGTTTTATTTGGAGCGTCAGAGGCTGAAGGGTGACCTTAAAGAGGTTTATAAAATCATGAGGGGCGTGGATAGGGAAAATAGAGGTCTTTTCCATGGGGAGGGGATGTCCAGAACTAGAGGGCATAGGTTTAGAGTGAGAGGGGAAAAATTTAAAAGGGATCTAAAGGGCAACTTTTTCACGCAAGGGGTGGTGGTGTGTACGGAATGAGCTGCCAGAGGAAGTAGTTGGATGCTGGTACAGTTATAACATTTAAAAGGCATCTAGGTGGGTATAGGATTAGGAAGGGTTTAGAGGTATATGGGCCAAATACAGGCAAGCGGGAGAAGATTAGATTAGGATATCTGGTCAGCGTGGATGAGTTGAACCAAAGGGTCTGTTTCAGTGCTGTACATCTCTATGACTCTAGTGGTCTATCTGGCAGCACTTAATATCTTGGTTTGCGTGTGAAGCATTTCCACTGCGGATTAGAACTAGTGAGTAGCCTGTACCATAGAATGGAACCTAGCCTGGATCATCCACTGGACAGGAAAAATGAAAATAAATGTTACATCACTGAAAGCAGCTTTGGGTCTTTCATCACATCCAATGACATTGAATACAGTTTCCTGTTAACATCTTGGTTTGCATGTGAAGCATTTCCACTGCGGATTAGAACTAGTGAGTAGCCTGTACCATAGAATGGAACGTAGCCTGGATCATCCACTGGACAGGAAAAATGAAAATAAATGTTACATCACTGAAAGCAGCTTTGGGTCTTTCATCACATCCAATGACATTGAATACAGTTTCCTGTTCGCATATCAAATTTCTTGGCTCAACACAGTTTAAGTGCTCTGGGTTTAACTCCCATAATCCTTACTCTTAGTGACATGGTAACAAATTCTAAGCAACAAATCTTCACTACAAGGAAGGGCTCCTCCATACCTGTTAGTGAGAAAATTAAGAACAGCGAGCTCAATGTCAACAACTTATTCATGTTCTTTAGAGCATTGATTTGGTGTAAGGCTCCACTACTTCCTGCCAGAAGTGAACTGGAAGCATGAGCAGCCATTCACCTCCAGTTGCCAATGTTCTCTGCAAAGGTTTAAAGTGATCTTGATTTGTGGTTTAATATAGATGTGAGTTCACAAAACTTATACCACAAATAGTCAAGTTCTTTCAAGTCAGCTATCTGATATTTATTATGACACTATTTACAAGGCAACAGTATCATAGACTTACACAGCGGATTCTCTGCCTACTAACAGTACTGTACATATGTATGTAAGTTAGCTCGCTGGCTGGAAGGTTTGATTTCAGACATTTCATCACCATGACTAGGTAACATCATCAGTGAGAGTCTCCAGTGAAGCGCTAGTGGTATGGCCCGCCTCTCTATTTATAGGTCTTGGTTTCTTAAAGTGGGTGATGTCATTTTTGGTTCTTTTTTTCTCAAGGGAAGGTAGATAGGATCTAAGTCAATGTGTTGATTGATGGAGTTCTGGTTAGAATGCTATGCCTCTAAGAATTCTTGTGCGTGTCTTTGTTTCTCCTGTCTAGGATGTGCATGTTGTCCCAGTCAAAGTGGTGTCCTCCTTTGTCTGTATGTATGGAAACTAGTGATAGCGGGTCATGTCTTTTGGTGGCTAATTGGTGTTCATTTATCCCGGTGGCAAGTTTCTTGCTTGTTTGTCCGATGTAGTGTTTTTTACAGTTCTTGCATGGTATTTTGTAAATGACGTTAGTTTTGCTGGTAGTATCTCATGGATCCTTTAGGTTCATTAGTTGCTGTTTAAGTGTGTTGGTAGGTTTGTGGGCTACCATGATGCCAAGGGGTCTGAGTGTCTGGAAATCATTCCTGATATGTCTTTGATGTAAGGTAATGTGGCTATAGTTTTTGGTTGCAACACTAAATATGAAACAGAGAGAAAGTGATTGAAGGTGAGGTGGGTACCGGAATGTTACATGCTATACTATCAGAGTAACAGATTTAAAGGTACAGACCTATCTGATCTGTAATCTGTCATAATACAACTTAAAAACATGATAATTATTCCCTTTCACATGGATAAATTAGACAATCAGTGGTCAATTAACTTATTTACCATGCTGACAGGTTCAGACTAGTTCAATATTTTGTTGGCGACTGTTTGACTGGTTATCAGTGACCAGTTGCTAGTGGTTAACTAGTCACTGTGTCTAGTTGCTGAGGTTTGGTTAAATACAGCTCACTAGTTGCCAGTCATTGGTTCTTTACAAGTTACCCAACCCTGGTGGCTATTAGGTGGTTGGTGACTCAGTTCATAAGTTTGGTCACTGAGCTGGTGGATTTGTGCTCAGATATTTCATCACTATGCTGGGTAACATTATCAGTGAGCCTCCGGGGAAGCGCTGGTGTTCTGTCCCGCTTGCTATTTATCTGTCTCAGTTTGCTGTGGTGGGTGGTTATCAGATAAATAGCAAGCGGGACAGAACACCAACACTTCACCGGAGGCTCACTGATGATGTTACCTCACATGTGATGAAATGTCTGAGAACAAATCCACCAGCTCAGCGAGCAAACTTGCTACCTGATTCACAACCTGATCTACAAATCTTCTCCAAACTCTCAAAGTTATTGGTGACGATTTGATAGGGGCTGAGGTTGTAGATAGTGAATGGTGACTGGCTGCTTGTGGTGTTTATTTGGCCCAGGATGTTTTTCCACATGGTGAAGTAGTTCTCCATATAAATATTTAAATACCATATCAAAATATCAAAATAAACTCTCCTGTCCAAAGTTGTGGAAATGCATGAATAATGTGTGAGAAACATGTCCTTTATCACTCTCCTCTCAATCCCATAAATCTGTATATTTCACACTTATACAATTCCCCTTCCAGCACTAGGTGGCACCTGAGATTAGCCCTTGCCCTTTGCCCCCACAACCCTTGCATTATCTACTTGCCTCTTCAGTTGTAAAAAATCTGCACATTTCCATTCTCTGGAAAAAAAAAGCCATTTGTCCACTTGTCACACTCTCCTTCCTTTAACTTCTTGGGCTTTCTTTTCACGCCATGCATCTGGTGAAGCAGATGGGAGGATTAGAATTTAGTCTGATCTCCTGGCTAAAATCCATCCCTCCAGCAGCATCAATCTAACAGATCCTATGGCCTTGTCCTGTTGCTCTTTACGTGCAAATCAGGTGCTGTGTTACTGGCATTACAACAGTGACTGCACTTCAAAAAAAGCATTTCAATTGCCTGAGGATGTTTTGGCAAGTCCTGGTGCTATATAAATGCAAGGTTTGCTCTTTTTCTCACCACTCCTCAAACTTCAGTCTTGCCAGCATTTAGCTAAGAATATGAATCTCCTGTTTCTGTGACTACACTGTGTGGTGGGCCTCCCCAGAACATTGCTGTTAATGAATCTACTCACTTCAAGAATGGCTGTTTATTGATTCCCCTCAAATCGAAGTACAAACAGCTTGTATTTTTGCTTCCTATGCACACATGCTAAGAAGTTTTGCCAGTTTTGCTGCATTAATTATTTGGCTTGTTAGAACTTGTTTTCCTTTCCTGTGTCTAAACCTGACGAAAAGCAATCAGGCTCAATGTATGCAAATCCTTCACTTGCTCCCATTAGTCTCACAATGAACACAGGAACAAATAACAAGTGAAAATCAAACAGCACTGATTACACGTGAGAAATCAATGGCAGATTATTGCTTCTACTTTAACTGGATTATCGCTAGGCATAGGCCTTTGGTCTGGCCTCAGGCTATAAAACAAATCAATAGAGTCATGTGGAGCCGACGGACAAGAATCACCAGCCATTCTCATTCTATTCCTGGTTGTTTCCATTACCCTGTTCCAAGATACACAGAGATTTTAAAGCACCGTGGGAATCAATCTTGATCCAGCAAATGCAACTGCTCTGACGGTGAATTGCAGAAAATATGACAGCACTCAGTGGGATTGCTCTGGACCTGATCCAGTGCTCTCTGAATTGCACACTAATTAGAAACTGGCAACAATGAGGGAGGAAAGGACTCATTTGTTACAATGGTAAATGCTTCCAAGAGTAGCCCATCCCCCCACCCTAGGGCTGAAATGTTTAATTAAAAAGATTTGGCAATTAATAAATTGTGCAGTGGGGTCTTCTGTCTTGTACTACAGGTAGATTCTGGCCTTCTTCGCAAGAAGCGGAGTAGAACCCAGATTGTTTGCTCCAGAAGCAAATGCATAAGCAGGACATGTAGAAGATTGAGTGGTTACCTGATCAAGGTGTTTATGTTGCTGAGGGGATTCAAAAGGGTAAATGCAGAGATATTATTTCCAGTGAGACAGGAGTGTTCATAATCTTACATTTAGTGCAAGGCAGTTTGGAAGGGGAATCAAGAAATACTTGTTCCCATAAAGGGTAATGGTACCATGGAATTCTTTCCATCACCAGGCTGTGGACACTTGGAGTTTTGGAGACTGATGGATTTTTGTGAGGTAAGGCTATCAGCAATAACAAATCTAAATGGAATTGAGCTACTGACCAGCCCAGATCTCACAAGAGAGACGACACTTTAAACATACTTTATTAGTTAGTGAACCACTTTGAGACATCCAGTGAACTTGAACAGTGCTATATAAATGCAAGTCATTTTTTTTTCTTATTTTTGTATAGTTGGCACAGGTAAAACTGTTGAGACCAGGAGTGGAATCTACCTCACTGCCTCCATATAGTTTATGTTCAATACACTGCACACATGGTATCAAGCAATTCGATGGTCAAAATGTTCACGCTTGCAAAGAAGCATTTAGTTTCCCAGCAATTCAAGATGCTAATGTTTCCCTGGACAACATACTAAGATGCCAATTTGTTGCCATGATCACTTTATGGAATTCCCCATCTCAGCTGTATCACTAAACACGGGCCAGTGAGGAGAGAGAAGGAACCTGCATTCAGAGTGAGAGGGAGAAATGTTTGGGCAAAGATTAAAACTAAAAGTGCTCCCTCATACCTTCTAGTGTTTTATGATAGTCTAGATTTCCAAATATCCCAGAATGAGCATCATTTTTATTCATTCACAGGATATGAACATTGTAGGCTAGTCCAACATTTATTGCCCATCCCTAATTGGTTTAAAGTCAACCACATTGCTGTAGGTCTGGAGTCACATGTAGGCCAGTGAACCAAATGGATTTTTCTGACAATTCTCAACAGTTTCATGCTCGTCGTTAGACTCTTAAATCAAACTGAATTCAAATCCATCCATCTGTCATGGCAGGATTCAAACCTACACCCCCAGATCATTACCTGGGTCTCTGACTTAATAGTCTATCAATAATACCACTAGATCATCAGCTCCCCTCTTCCCTCCTCTGTCCATTCAACTAATTATGAAGAAATTATATTTCCATGAGGGAAAAAAGCTAAAGGTACAGATTAATTAGAAAATTAGGGAATTAATAAAAATAAGTGTCAGTACTGTGTACATGGATTAATGATGGCTGTTGTGGTAATAGTGTTGGTGAAACTATTTATGTTTACTATTGTTAAGCCTCTGAAATTAACAGCAAGGTCTGAAATACATGTGCTCAGTTACACATGGAAGACCATAAGTTGGTGTCAGTTCTTTGACATTTCAGCGTAGATGTTCCTTAGAATGCAATCAGTTAGAAATCACTGAACTGACAAGAACTTCCCACTTTATGCTATCAGTCTCACTGTTATAACCCTGATGAAACGTATGCCTTAAATGAGTTGTAATTAGGTTTTAAGGTATTATACTAAGTTCATAATTACTGTTTAGAAACCTTCCTGGTCCTCAACATGACCTTTACATTAGTGGAATGCCAAATGCTTCTTTGACAAAAAAAATCCACTTGTCTTTAAAATAGCAACAGAAGAACAAAATGCTGGAAATATGAAAATCTGAAATAAAAGAAAACGCAGGAACAGGGCTGGAAGAATGTGTGAAGTGAGATGCAGAGGTAATGGTTCAGGTCTGTGATCTATCACCTAAAGCAGCTTTAGATTCAATCTGGATTGCAACGTTAACCTTGATTAACAAAAGTTTCCCAAGCCATGGAAAATCTGGCAGCTCAATCTCCTCAAGGAGAATTACAGAGAGAAAACACATGCCTCGACAGCACCAGTGCAGCCTGGTAAGCATCTCCCTAACCCGACGTAATCAGAGAACTCTCATACAAAGTTCTCCTCCAGAAATCAGACACCCCCACTGAGGAATAGAGAATTGCATAGCTGCACACACTCACAGTAGCAGCTGCAGGCTCCTTACCTGTGGCAATGTCTGGAGAGCTCCCCATCCAGCTGAACCTGATCCAGCGAAGACAAGGAATGCCATTGATTGTGCTCCACTGCAGTCGGGAAAAGACAGACTCCAGAAACTTCCATCTGCAATTCCTCCCCCTCCTCATGCAATTTCCCATATCAAGAGTAGGATCTATGTTTATGTCACTGTATCCTATGTACACCCCCGCTCTTTTGTATCTCAAAACTCAGCTTCTTATTAAAGGATGGTTTCCTCTGGTGGAAGGGCTATTGACATTTTTGAAGTCTCCATTTTTCCATCCAAGACGGGTCCTTAAATCCACTCAATCAGACTGGTTGACCCATTCATGAAGGAAAAACTGTCTGGGAAATGGAAGCTAATGGCAAGTATTCTATTAGACACCACATGTTAGAACAAAGGAGTGACCATATTACTCGCAGTCCCCCTCACTGCAATAAATTTTCTCCCTATCTTTTGAAAGACTGACCTTTTTTAGATTACATTACAGTGTGGAAACAGGCCCTTCGGCCCAACAAGTCCACACCGACCCGCCGAAGCACAACCCACCCATACTCCTACATTTACCCCTTACCTAACACTACGGGCAATTTAGCATGGCCAATTCACCTGACCTGCACATCTTTGGACTGTGGGAGGAAACCGGAGCACCCAGAGGAAACCCACGCAGACACGGGGAGAACGTGCAAACTCCACACAGCCTGAGACGGGAATTGAACCTGGGTCTCTGGCGCTGTGAGGCAACAGTGCTAACCATTATGCCACCGTGCTGCCCTAATAGTGACAGCAGACAGTGATCATTCTTCATGTATGATAGTGAAAAGCTTTTCAACAATGGGTGAGTTCTGTTTCACTTTGGGGTATAGTTCACACATAAGGCGTAGGTGCTACAGATGAACACTCCCAACTTGCCTGGATGGGTGCAGCTCCTAAAACACTCATGAAGCTTCGCACTATTCAGGACAAAGCAGCCTGCTTGATTGGCACCACATCCATAAACATCCTGAGGAGAATGTGCATTTTACAAGATGCACTGCAGAAATTCACCAAAGAATCTTAGACAGCACCTTCAAATCCCATAACCATTTCCATCTAGAAGGACAAGGGCAGCAGAGAGATGGGAACACCACTATCTTCAAGATTATCCCCAAATCACTCACCACTTTGAGAAATATATCACTCTTCCTTCAGTGTAGCTGGATCAAAATTCCACAGCATGTGGCTTGCAGCAGTTCAAGAAGGCAGATCGCCACCACCTTCTCAAGGGCAATTAAAATGGGTAATAAACGCTGGCCGAGCCAGTAACAACTACACCCCGAAAATGAATTGAAAAACATGTTTCAAAAATACATAAAATACATAAAATATGTACAGCTCACTGTACCACACCCAAATCATTAGTTAATTGGTGAGTATCAGACGCTTGCTTTACCTTCAACTCTATTGCTTCTCCTCTTCAATGTCTACTAGGAGATTATTAGACCTTTGATCAGAAGAAGTAATTAGGCAAACTTCAGGTAATTATATCACTCTTAATGTTGTTTCATCTGAGATCAATAAGGCTAGACAATTCTTGTTTTTTTTTATGTTTAGAAGTGTACCAGCTAATACAATGAACCACTGCATCATTGAGACACTGATATTATTCATTGGTTTTTCTCACTGTTCAGTTTTGAAGTAAAGGCAAGTTAACACCTTCTGAAAAATTTGGCTCAATTCTGGACAGAAATAAACTTGGACAATGTTTTTAAATGAGGAGATGTGTTTTTGAGCGTTCAGGCTTTTAGAATTTTCCCTCATCCTCTGATCTCAAAGGTCAGATGTGATCTGTAAATGGTAAATCTTGATCCTTTTGCAAGTTCTTATATTTCTGTATGAAATAAACTTTCTGTGGCAATGCATCAGCTCTGTGGTTTATATTGGCCATTATTAAGGTTTTACCAGATTGTTTTTAATAAAGCAAGTCAGCTTTTAACATCAACTGAAACCATACTGAGCTATATCCATGTTTCAAATAGATGACTGAAAATGTACAATCAATGACCATTCTATCAACTCATTCATGCACATTCTACATTTACAAAGAACAGTACAGCACAGGAACAGGCCGTTCAGCCCATCAAGTCTGTACTGACACATGATGATACCTTTCTAAAAATCTTTTGCTTCTATGCAGTCCATATCCCTCTATCCCCTGCCTATTCATATATTCTGTCAAGATGCTTCGTAAACATTGCTGCTGTATGCGCCTCCACCACCTCCTCTGGCAGTGCATTCCAAGCACTTATCACCTCCTCTGTAAAAAACTTATCCCTCACATCTCCTTTATATGTTCCCTCTTTTACCTTAAATCCATGGCCCCCTGGTAATTGACATTTTTACCCTGGGAAAAAGACTCCAACTATCCATTCTATCTTTGCCTGTCATCATTTTGCAAACTTCTCTTAGGTTGCCCTTCAGCCTCTGACATTCAAGTGAAAACAAATTAAGTTTGTCAAATCTCTCCACATAGCTAGTATACTCCAAACCAGACAACATCCTGGCAAACCACTTCTGTACTGTCTCCAAAGCATCCTTCTCGTGGTGTGGCAACTAGAACTGTACACAATATTCCAAATGTCACCTAATTAAATTTCTGTGCAGCTGCAATATGACTTGCCAATTTTTATATTCAATGCCCTGACCGATGAAGGCAAGTATGCTACATGCCTTCTTGACCACCTTATCCACTTGTATTACCACTTTCAGGCGACTTTGGACATGTACACCTAGATCCCTCTGTATGTTGATGCTTCTAAGGGTTCTGCCATTGACTGTATGCTTCCCTCCAGCATTAGACCTTCCAAAATGCATCACTTCACATTTTTCCAGATTACTTTCCATGTGCCATTTCTCCACCCCCAAATCTCTAGCCTGCATATGTCCTACTACATCCTCCTACAATCCTCCTCCCTATTCTAGCTCCTCCAATCTTTATGTCATCCACAAACTTACCGATCAAACCACCTCCATTCTCCTACAAATTGTTGCAAAATATTACAAACAACAGAACTGATCCCTGCGGAACACCACTGATCACAGCTCTCCAGTCAGAAAAATACTTTTCCACTCCTACTCTTGATCTTCTATGACTAAGCCAGGTCTGTATTTGACTTTGGAATTTTTTAGTTTATGTTCTTACTTGGTTTTTCTTAAGATGCCTAAACCACTACCATTTATTGTCCATCAATGTGCTGTGACTAGCTAAAGATAGGCCATCTTTGAACCACTATGGAGCAAGACTAGTGCCATCAGCAGATTGAAGAAGAGTAGCAAACATCCTTCTCCAAATGACAATAGACATTAGTGGGATTTGATGAAAATCAACAGCTTCATGGCCATTTTATTGATGCCTGTTTTCTATTTCCAGATTACTTTAACTGGATTCCAGTTCTCAAACAGTCATTATCTATATTATTTGTCCAAGAAAATATCAGCTCCAATAACTCAAATGTTTGGTTTATCAAATGATTAGGCAGAAATATGATGTGTGTGCTTTTACTTTGATTGTGTCAGCATTACCAACCAGCATCTGTATTCTGCCAATATTTTACGAATGTGGTGATCAATATGATCATTTTTTTTGTGATGTTAATCAAGGATTTGGGATTGGCCACGATACTGGGGATATCTGAGTTTTGAGGAAGGGTCACTTGACCCGAAACGTTAACTCTGATTTCTCTCCACGGATGGTGCCTGACCTGCTGAGCTTTTCTGTTTTTGTTTCTGAATTAGGGCATTCACAGTTCCTTTGTTTTTTTTTGCCTGATATCTGCCCTGTTCTTCAGCGAATAAAGATGGGCTTTTTCACATCCATCTGAGCATCAAATGCGTCCTCGGTTTAATATCTCAACTGAAAGTTGCAAACTGCAACAGTGTAGTGCTACCTTTGTACTGTACTGGAGACTCAGCTTTGGTTTTTATGTGGTCATGTCCTGAAGTGGGACTTGGACTCGAAATCTTGTGGGTCAGAGACACAAGTGGTATCCCCTAAGTCACATCTAACACAAAACGGTATAGTAGCCAGCAAAGAGCTCCAGGTGTCACACAATGGGAGTATATACTGCTTCAACAGCAAAACAATTCATATGTATGGTATTTTCACCATGCTAAAACACCCCAGCTTTCCTCAGTGACATAATAACCAAAAGGTTTTACACCAGCCTGAAGGGGATTTCAGAACATGCGTCTGAAAACTCACTCAAAGAGATAAATTTTAAGGGGTGGTTTTGAACTTGGTGTCAGAAAGGTAGAGAGGTGGAAAGGCTGTTTCAGTGATTGTGGAGAAGTTATAGAATCATAGAGTTATAGAATCATACAGCATGGAAACAGATCCTTTGGTCCAACTAGTCCATGTCGATCATATTCCCAAACTGAGCCAGTCTCACCTGCCTGTGCTTGGCCCATATCCCTCCAAATCTTTCCTATTCATGTACTTATCTAGGTGTCTTTTAGATGTTATAACTGTACCTGCATCCACCACTTCCTCTGCTAGTTCATACCACATATGATTCACTCCCTGTGTGAAAACATTGCCCCTCGTGTCCTTAAAGTTTTCTCCTCACATCTTAAAACATGCCCTCTAGTTTTGAACTCCCACACCCTAGGGAAAAGACACCCATGTAATTTACCTTATTTTTGCCCGTCATGATTTTATAAACTTCTATAAGGTCACCTCTTAATGTCCTATGCTCCAGAGAAAAAAACTTCCAGCCAATCCAGCTTCTTCTTCTAACTCAAATCCTCCAATTCTGGCAACATACTGGTAAATCTTTCCATAATCCTCTCTAATTTAGCAATATCCTTCTTGTTGCTGGGCAACCAAGCTGCACACAGTACTGCAGAAGAGGCCTCGCCAACATCCTGTATAACCTCAACATGACGTCCCAACTCTTATACTCAAAGGTCTGAGCAATGAGGGCAAGCATAATAAATATCTTCTTACCCATCTGGTCTACCTGTGATGCACATTTCAAAGAATTATGTACCTGAATGCTTACGTCTGTCTACCAACAATACCCAGGGCCCTCCCATTAATTGTGTAAGTCCTGCCATTGTTTATTTTACCAAAATGTAATACCTCGTATTTATCCAAATTAAAGTCCATCTGCCACTCCTCAGCCTATTGAACCAATTGATCAAGACCTCTTTGTAATCTCAGATAACCTTCTTCACTGTCCACTATGTCATCAATTTTGGTGTCACCTGCAAACTTACTAATTATGCTCTCCTATATTCTCACCTAAAACATTTATACAAATGACAAAAGTGAACCCAGTACGGATCCCAGTGGAACACCGTCAAAATTGTCAATTTTGTATCCAATTGGCAAGCTCACCCTGAAACTCATATGATCTAACTTTACTGATTAGTCTACCATATGGAACCTTGTCAAGGGCTTTACTAAAGTCCATGTAGACAACATCAACCACTCTGTCCTCATCAACCTTTTTTGATTACTTCCTCAAAAAACACAATCAAATTTCTGAGACACAATTTCCCTCTCACAAAACCATGCCGACTATCCCTAATCAGTCCTTGCTTCTCCAAATGCGTGTAAATCCTATTTTTAAGAATTGCCTCCAACAGCTTATCCACCACCGATGTCAGGCTCAAAAGACTATAACTCCCTTGCTTCTCCTTACAGCCTTTCTTAAAGAAAGTTAATAGACAGAGAGAGGGATGAGGCTGTGGGTACGTTTGAGGATAAGAATTTTAACTATGAGGCAATACCTGATGGGGAATCACTGCGGAGTGATGGATTACTGGGACTTGGTGGAAATTAGTAAACAGGCAGCAAAGGTTTAGCTGAGCTCAAACTTCAAAACAGATTTCAATGCGGCTCCACTCAGCTTTTGATCGGTATTGAAATCCAGGTGGGGAGACACGGAGTAGAATCTTTTATAAAGGGTGGGGAGGAAGCTGGAGGGAATGCAACGGAAATGGAAGTTGGTGGCATTTCACATACTGGTTAATGGGGCGTAATTATCAGACTGGAGAGACAAAAAAATAGAGACAGTAATACAAAAACACACATGGGAATCCCTGGAGAGGTAAAGGAAATTGTCCTTTTAATTTATGACATATGTTGTTGTTTAAATGAAAAGTGATAAATGATAATGGACGGAGGAGGCAGCATAGCTGACCATGAGCAAAATACCATCAATGACATATACTCATAACACTGGCACACTTCAGCATTGACAGTGCCCCCCCCCCCAAACCCCCCACCCCACACATTATATCTGGTTTTGCAATATTTTCCAAATAGATTTAATATTTGACGACACAAAAATCCTGCCTTAAAACCAACAGCATAACACAATAAATGTTCAAATGTAGAACTATCAATCAGACCTCTTGCTGTTTCTCTCCAGGCTGTGGATGCCCGCTGTGCATGCCTGCTGTTATATTTATAATATTTATTGTTAATACTTAAAAGGTTAATATTAGGCATGATTCATATTATGATTATTTTTAAAATGTCCTAACAATGAGATTCTTTGTTTAACCAGTTTATGAGCTGCCCCCCCTTTCCCCAGACCCTGCTCTGGTTAACAGCAAACACTGCCCAAGCCGCCGAGGCCTGATTATGATCAGAACAGTTTTCAGAACATTATTCAGAAATCAAAACCTTCAGAATAGGAAAAAGACCAGCAAGCACAAAAGAAAGATCATTTAAACTCTGTGAAATTTTAACAGGAGAGATGAACAGTTTCCGACTACTACATTACCCAGAGCCATGATGGGCTGATTGTCCTACTTCTCCAATATCTTACTGTTTTATTGCAAGTTGCACAGCTTTCTACAAATGCAAGTGTCCGACAAGCTAAAGGTTAGAACAACATTCCTGCTGAGCAGAGCTTGCAGTGCTTGGTGATATTGATCGGATGATGATGTAACTGCCTATTAAAAGACCTAGTCTTTTCTAGTCATTTCTAGTCTATCTTCCCCTGGTTTGTAGTCTCCACTGTTATTTCAAGTCTTACCGTCTTCCTAGTGTTGAATTAGTGCAATGTTACAACTTATACACTGCGGCTCATCAAATCCACACTGACCCTCCAAAGAGCATTGCTCCTCAACCTAGGCCACCTAACTCTATCCCCATAACCTAGTATTCTACCACCTTGATGTTAAGTGAACTGGTCTGCAGTCCCACTCCCTTTTTGTGTAGATGAATTACATTTGCTATCTTCTAATCTAATTGGACCATCCCTGAATCAAAGAAGGTTTGGAAATTTAAAAGCAATGTATTAACTACCCCAAGTAGCCACTTCTTTTAACACCCCAGCATGAAGTCCATCCTGACTCAGTCACTTGTCAGACTGCAGCTCCAACCATTTACTCAGTACCACTTTTCTGGTGATTATGATTTTCTTGATTTTCTTCCCTGTTCTGATTCCTCAGTATCACTGTTTCTAGATTGTCACTTATATCCTCTGTAGTGAAGACTAATACAAAATACCTGACAGTTCCTTATTTTCCATTATTAGTTCACCAGTCTCACTTTCTACAGGAGCAATGCTCACTTTGTTGACATTTCTTCCTTCTTAAATATTTGTTGAACCTCTATCTTTTTACATTTCTGACTAGCTATTGGTCATTTTTTTACTTTTTATTAATCACTCTTTGCTTTTTAAAATTTTTTAAAATATTCTGTCCGACCATGGCATACAATTGTAACTGAAGCAGGAAGGAGGATTCCTAAGACAGGGTGGAGTATTGACCCTGGATCTGTGGGTGATAAGCCATCTTCAAACTGCTAAACTCACCTTGTGCCATCTGGAGGTGGAGGGGTGGAGACTATAAACCAGGGGAAAATAGACTAGAAACAACAGGAGGATGTAATAGTATGGAAATGCAACATTCTGTGTTCACTCAAGTCTGGGTCTGATCAGATCAGGGCCTGATGTTTCAATCCAGGGAGACTATCACAACCTCAAAGCTCAGGCCGCAGATTAAAGGAGCAGATCTGTAACTTAAGCGGGTCATCAGCAGTTTTGGTCGGTTGTCCTCCTCAGCTGATCAAAATAACAGGTTGACAGTGGGACACACGAAGCTAGAAATATTAGTGGGACCGGGTCACTGACTTCACTCTATCCGAACGACCACCAGATTGGGCCCATACTGTTGCTTTTCGATACAGTATGTAGGGTTTTTTTTTAATGGTCCTCTTTGCAAATTAATGACTTGAAACCCTCTGGAGGATAAAACACTCAACACTCTGGTAGCAAAAGAGCCTTCTCAAGCTCGGCACAAAATAAGAATTTGGTGATGTAGCGCTAATTTTTCTTTTTAAAATACAGAGGGGAATTAGATGCAGAAGCCATTCATTAAAACATAAGCAATTTGCTGAAATTGATAGCCATGGCTATGGAAGTAGTAGAAACCTCTTCCATAGTTACTCATCCTCACTATCTGAAGGTGCACAAGGAATGAAGTCACTATTAAAGGAGAGAATTACTGCACAGCCATCTATTGTATGAAGTGCTTCAGTCCCAGGAGACAGGAAACAGCAGGGAATGCTATTAAATCTGCATTCAATGTTCTATTGCTGAAAGCAAACTTAACAAAATTCCTCAGAGGAATATTCAGAACTGTGTTGCTATTGTCTACATGCTGTGCGTCCAATTATCGGATAAAGATATTCATTATATGAAAGAACAGCCGCATAAGGAAACTGTACAGAGCCATAAATCCCCAAGCAGGATAACATTATTCTTACCCCTCTGATGAAATGAAGCAACATTATCTACTCATTTCCCTTGTAGCACTCACTGAAGGTCATTTCCAAATTTCCATACAGATGTATTGTTTTCCCAATGTTAAGAAAACACTAAACACTGAACATTACATCCACAGTAAACATGTCTACTTCAATTGCACAGGGAAACTACAGAGACTGGGCTTATTTTCCTTAGAGCAGAGAAAGTTATTGAGATCAAGATAATAAAGGGTTTCACAAAGTAAATAAAGAGAAGAGAGATAGTAGCAGGAAGCCCTCCCATCAGGACTGAGTAGAAAAAGAACAATACAGCATAGGAACAGGGCCTTTGGGCTTCCAAGCCTGCGCTGACATATTTTGCCCTTCCATACTAATACTGTCTTCATTAACAGGATCCGTATCCCCCTATTCCCTTCCTATTGCTGTACTCATCCAGGTGCTCCTTGAATGCTGCTACTGTGTCTGCTCCCACCACCTCCACTGGCAATGCGTCCCAGGCAGTCACCACCCTTTGTGTGAAAAGCTTGCCTTGCACATTTCTTTTAAGCTTCCCCTCTCATACCTTGAACCTGTATCCCCTAGTAATTGACACCTCTACTCTGGGAAAAAGCCTCATACTTTCCATTCTATCCATGCCATTCATGATTTGGAGATGCCAGTGTTGGACTGGGGTGTAGAAAATTAAAAATCACACAACACCAGGTTATAGTCCAACAAGTTTAATTGGCAGCACTAGCTTTCGAAGCGCTGCTCCTTCATAAGGTGGTTGTGGAGTACACAATTGTAATTTATAGCAAAAGTTTACAGTGTAATGTAACTGAAATTATACATTGAAAAATACCTTGATTGTTTAAGTCTCTCATCTGTTAGAATGGCCATGTTAGTTTCACTTCTTTCATATGTAAATCACAAAGCCTTTTAAAAAAGTTACATTCTCGGTTAGCTTTAACAATGGGTATCAACTCAGGTAAGATGTTGAAGGTGTTAGCCCCCTGTGCGATGCTGTCTGTGCCATAATGTTTAGACTGATTCTAATCTAACAAATGAACTAACAGATTCTTACATAGATTCATGCAGTTTTTGAGCAAAGTACAATGTAACTCTGCAAGTACAAATTGAATGTCCGTTTGTCTGTGCGTGTGTGTGTGTGGGGTGGGGGGGGGATTGTGAGTGTCTGCGAGAGAGTGTGTATGTGTGTGTGTGAGTGTAAAGGGGTCTAAGTCTGTGAGTGTGTGTGTGTGTAGGATGGTCACCTGAAGGTCCTAGGTTGAATGTCCTGGACTGCTGAAGTGTTCTCCAACTGGGAGGGAACACTCCTGTCTGTTGATTGTTGTGCAGTGCCCATTCATCTGTTGCAGTAGCCTCTGCTTGGTTTCACCAATGTACCATGCCTCGGGGCACCCTTGCCTGCAGTGTTTGAGATAGACTTCATACAATCACCTGATGAAGGAGCAGCGCTCCGAAAGCTAGTGCTTCCAATTAAACCTGTTGGACTATAACCTGGTGTTGTGTGATTTTTAGCTTTATGCCATTCATAATCTTATAGGCTTCTATCAGGTTGCCCCTCAACTTCCTGCATTCGAGTGAATATAAGCCCAGTCTATCCAACCTTTCTTCATAACTAAACTTCCCCCATACCAGGCAACATCCTGGTAAACTACTTCTGTACCATCTTCAAAGCAGGTTGACTAACGTGGCACCATTATTTAAGAAAGGTGGTAAGGACAAGCCAGGGAACTATAATCTGGTGTGCCTGATGTCAGTGGTGGGCAAGTTGTTTCAGGGAATCCTGAGGGACAGGATTTATACGTATTTGAAAAGGCAAGGACTGATTAGGGATAGTCAGCATGGCTTTGTGCATGGGAAATCATGTCTCACGAACTTGATTGAGTTTTTTGGAGAAGTAACAAAGAGGATTGATGAGGGTAGAGTGGTGGATGTGATCTATACGGACTTCAGTAAGGCATTTCACAAGGTTCCCCATGGGAGACTGGTTAGCAAGGTTAGATCTCATGGAATACAGGGAGAACTAGCTATTTGGATACAGAACTGGCTCAAAGGTAGAAGACAGAGGATGGTGGTGGAGGGTTGCTTTTCAGACTGGAGGCCTGTGACCAGTGGGTGCCACAAGGATCGGTGCTGGGTCCACTACTTTTCATCATTTATATAAATGATTTGGATCTGAGTATAGGAGGTATAGTTAGTAGATGACACAAAATTTGGATATGTAGTGACCAGTGAGGAAGGTTACCTCAAATTATAACGGCATCTTGATCAGATGGGTCAATGAGCTGAGGAGTGGCAGATGGAGTTTAATTTAGATAAATGTGAGCTGCATCTTGGGAAAGCAAATCTTAGCAGGGCTTTTATATTTAATGGTAAGGTCCTAGGGAGTGATGCTGAACAAAGAGACCTTGGAGTGCAGGTTCATAGCTCCTTGAAAGTGGAGTCACAGGTAGATAGGATAGTGAAGAAGGCATTTGGTATGCTTTCCTTTATTGGTCAGAGTATTGAGTACAGGAGTTGGGAGGTCATGTTGCAGCTGGACAATACATTGGTTAGGCCAATTTGGGAATATTGTGAACAATTCTGGTCTCCTTCCTATCGGAAAGATGTTGTGAAACTTGAAAGGGTTCAGTAAAGATTTACAGCGGTGTTGCAAGGGTGGAGGATTTGAGCTATAGGGAGAGGTTGAATAGGCTGGAGCTGTTTTCTCTGGAGCGTCAGAGCTGAGGGGTGATCTTATTAGAGGTTTATAACATGATGGGCATGGATAGGATAAATGATCAAGTATTTTCCCTGATGTGGGAGAGTCCAGAACTAGAGGGCATAGGTTTAGGATGAGAGAGGAAAGATATAAAAGGGATTTAAGGGACAACTTTTCACTCAGAGGGTGGTGCGTGTGTGGAATGAGTTGCCAGAGGAGGGGGTGGAGGCTGGTACAATTGCAACATTTAAAAGGCATCTGCATGGATATATGAATAGGAAGGGTTTAGTGCAATATGGACCGGGTACTGGCAAATGGGACTAGATTAGGTTGAGATATCTGGTCGGCATGGACGAATTGGACCGAAGGCTCTGCTTCTGTGCTGTACATCTCTATGACTCTATCCTTCTGGTTGCGTGGTGACCAGATCTGTATGCAATATTTCAAGTGTGGCCTAACTAAAGTTTTATAAGACTGCAGCATAACTTGTCTAACCTTATACTCAATGCCCATTGCAAGAAAAGGCAAGCATGCCACAAGCCTTTTTTACTCCCTTATCTCCTTGTACTGCCACTTTCAGTGGTCTGTGGACCTGCAAACCCAGATCCCTCTGCATATATCAATACTTCTAAGGGTTCTGCCATTTACTGTATAATTTCCACCTGTACTTGACCTTCCAAAATATATCACCTTACATTTGTCCGTTTTTCTCTGCCCTGCCTCCAACTGATGTATATCTTGCTGTATCCTTTGACAATCCTCCTCACTATCCGCAACTCCACCAACCTTTGTTTCATCTGCAAAGTTACTAATCAGACCAGCTACATTTTCCTCCTAATCATTTATGTTGATCACAAACAATAGAGGTCCCAACAATGATCTCCGTGGAACACCACTAGTCACAGCCCTCCATTTTGAAAGCCTTCTACCACTACTGTTTGACTCCTATGACTAAATGTGGAGACGCGGAATTTGACTGAGGTGGACAAGGTCAAAAATCGAATAACAGGTCAGGCAGCATCCGAGGAGCAGGAGAAGCAACATTTCGGGCATAAGCCCTTCATCAGGAATGGTATGCTAGAGAGGTGTAAGATACAGTATTTATAAGCAAAAAGTTAACAACTTTAAACTAGCCACCCTTGTTGAATCCTTTAATCAGTTCGGAGGTAGACTGCTGATTAAAATGCAAAATCCAGATTCCTTTCAAATCTTTGTCCCTAGATAATTAAAGGTTTTATCAAACACACAATGTCACAGTGCCTGTGTCTCAAACACACAATGTCACAGTGCAGTGCCTATGGCCATACACAATGTTTCTGTGCAATGCCTGTGACTCAAACACTCAGTATCACAGTGCAATGCATGTTGCCACACACAATGTTACTGTGCAGTACCTGTGGCCGCACACAAGAACCTGGCACAGGGAGAGGATGAATGATCTCCTGTGCTCTGTAAGGGAAATGGCATCATCTGCTCACTGCAATCTGACATGGACCCAAGCAACACTCCGACTAACTGTGCCCATTCGTGGGGTGAAGTACAGGGTAATCTTCTGATGCCCAACACCACGTGGAATCTGTGCACTGACTGTGTGACAGCTAGCTCATCCTGTCAATGTTTTGCTAGTTATACAGTCATAGAGTTATATAGAAAGGAAACACACCCTTCAGTCCAAATCAGCCATGTTGTCCAGATATCCGAAATTAATCTTGTTCCATTTGCCAGGATTTGGCCCATATCCCTCTGAATCCTTCCTATTCATATATCCATCCAGATGCCTTTTAAATGTTGTAATTGTACCAACGTCCACCACTTCCTCTGGCAGCTCATTCCTCTGCGTGAAAAAGTTGCCCCTTAGGTCTCTTTTAAATCTTTCCCCTCTCACCTTAAACCTACACCTGCTAGTTTTGGACTCCCCATCAAAGCAAAAAGACCCTGCTTATTCACCCTATCCATGTGCCTCATGATTTTATAAACCTCTATAAGGTCACCCCTCAGCCTCCAACGCTCCAGGGAAAAAAAACCCAGCCTATTCAGCCTTTCCCTATAACTCAAACCCTTCAGGCCTGGTAACATCAATGTAAATCTTTTCTGAACCCTTTCAAGTTTAACAACATCTTTCCTATTGCAGAGAAACCAGAATTGAATGCAGCATTCTAAAAGTAGCCTAACCAATAGCTACAACATGACATCCTAACTCCTATACTCAATGCACTGACCAACGAAGGCAAGCGTGCCAAACACCTTCTTCACCACCCTGTCTACCTGCGACTCCACTTTCAAGGAACTATGCACCTGCACCCTAAGGGCCTTTTGTACAGCAACATACCCCAGGGCCCTACCATTAACTGCATAAGTGCTGCCCTAGTTTGCCTTATCAAAATGCAACACCTTACATTTATTTCATCATAGAGTTAGAGTTAGAGATGTACAGCACGGAAACAGACCCTGGTAAGTGGAGCTGAAATGCGCATCAGCCATGATTGAATGGCGGAGTGGACTTGATGGGCCGAATGGCCTTACTTCCACTCCTATGTCTTATGGTCTTATGGTCTTATGGTCCAACTCGTCCATGCCAACCAGATATCCCAACCTAATTTATTTCCACCTGCCAGCAATTAAACTCCATCTGTCGCTCCACCACTCATTGTCCATCTGATTAAGGTCCATTGGTACGCTGAGATAACCTTCTTCACTGTCCACTACACCACTAATTTTGGTATCATCTGCAAACTTACTAACCAATCCTCCTATATTCACATCCAAATTATTTATATAAATGACAAAAAGCAGTGTCCCAACACCGATTCTTGTAGCACACCACTGGTCACAGGCCTGTAGTGCGAGAAACAACCCTGCTCCACCACCCTCTGTCTCCTACCTTCAAGCTAATTTTGTATCCAATTGGCTGGCTCCCCCTGGATCCCATGTGATCGAACCTTGCTAATCAGCTTTCCATGTGGAACCTTGCTGAAATCCACATGTTCAATTGCTGGGCTGTTAGTGCCCAACTCTCTTCCTGGGGAGACTTGGGACTTAGCATAGCTGTACATGCCTCATAAAGTACCTATGTAACCTTTGTGATCACACTCAATCGTTTGCATGCTCTGTTTGCAAGACAGGATGGACCACAGCAGAAGGAGAGGGCATAAATTGGCAGAGGAGTGTCAGCTATTTGAATTCTCACCCCTTGTTGAAAGAAAAGTTTTCCTAACTACAGGAGTAGTGTCAAAAAGTGTGGCACGGGAAAAGCACAACAGGTCAGGCAGCATCTGAGGAGCAGGAGAGTCAATGTTTTGGGCGTAAGCCCTTTATCAGGATTGTAGTGGGAGGTGAACGGGGCTGAGAGATAAATAGGAGAGGGAGTGTGAGGCTGGGGGGGCAGCGATAGGTAGTTGCAGGTTGGGGGTGATGGTGATAGGTCAGTGGGGAGGGTGGAGCAGATAGGTGGGAAGGAAGATAGGTAGGATAATTCAAGAGAGTGATGCTGAGTTTGAGGGTTGGATCTGGATGTGGTGGGGCAGGGGAGGGGAGGGGAGATGAAGAAACTGGTTGGAGGATGGTTGATGCCGTGTGGTTGGAGGGTCCCAAGGTGGAAGATGAGGTGTTTTCTTCCAGGCCTTGGGTGCCTAGAATCTAGTGGTGGAGACAATCCAGGATTTGCACGTCCTTGACAGAGTGGGAGGGAAAGTTGAAGTGTTCGGCCACAGGCCGGTAGGGTTGCTTGATGCGTGGGCCCTAGAGATGTTCTCTGAAATGTTCTGCAAGTTGATGTCCTGTCTCCCCAGTGCAGAGGAGACCACATCAAGAGCAATGGGCACATTAGATGAGCTGTTTGCATGTACAGGAAAGTCTCTGCTGGAAGGATCCTTTGGGGACTTTGACGGAGGTGGGGGGGGGTGGTGTGGGCGCAGGATTTACACCTCTTGTGACGTCAAGGAAAGGTGCCAGGAGTAGAGGGTGGGTTGGTGGGGGGCTTGGACCTAATGATGGAGTCGTGGAGGGAATGGTCTCTGCGGAATGCTGATAGGGGTGGGAAGGGAAATATATCTCTAGTGGTAGGGTCCGGCTGTAGGTGGCAGAAATGGTTGAGGATGATGCTTGGTATCCAACCCTCCAATTTGTCACTGCCCTCTTGAACTGTCCTACCTGTCCATCTTCCTTCCCACTTATCTGCTCCACCTTCTGCTCCAACCTATCACCATCAGCTCCCACCTGCATCTACATATTGCATTCCAAGCTAGCTTCCCTTCACCCCACACCCCCATATATCTCTCAAGCCCTTCCCCCTGCCCCCCTCATTCCTGATGAAGGGATTATGCCCGAAACATTGACTGATGCCCAAAACGTTGCTTTTACAGCACCACACTTTCTGACTCTGATCTCCGGCATCTGCAGTCCTCACTTTTTATAGGAGCAGTGAGCAATTAAGATGATTAGTCACACCAGATAGGATGAAGGACAACTGAGAAGATGGCTGGCCCAGGGCCTGTGTGCTCTAATTTGTTTCCTCTTTGCTTGAGACAAGGCCCACAATCTTGCTAGCCTGCAGAATGCTGGGACAGTGAGGTACACACTGTGCAGGTACAACTGTGCACAATTAGTACAAAGCTGAGGTTTGTCCACACAAAGAAGTACCCTTTATTAAAATGATAGTGCAAAATTAAAGAGTTTTCAAACAATGATCCATGTCTCAAAAGGGAAGCAATAGGCTCCCAGAAAACTGTTCCCCAAAAATCGTAAGATAAAAGCAATTATGTATCCGTAGTTCAATTGGCCTGGGTTGAGTTTAGATGTGATTTTCACAGGCCTGTCTTCTCAAATGATTACCTAATGGAGGTGATGGCCTCGCGGTATTACCGTTGGACTATTAATCCGAGACCCAGGTACATAGAACATAGAACATAGAACAATACAGCACAGAACAGGCCCTTCGGCCCACGATGTTGTGCCGAACATTTGTCCGAGCTTAAGCACCCATCCATGTACCTATCCAATTGCTGCTTAAAGGTCACCAATGATTCTGACTCTGCCACTCCCACAGGCAGCGCATTCCATGCCCCCACCACTCTCTGGGTAAAGAACCTACCCCTGACATCCCCCCTATACCTTCCACCCTTCACCTTAAATTTATGTCCCCTTGTAACACTGTTGTACCCGGGGAAAAAGTCTCTGACTGTCTACTCTATCTATTTCCCTGATCATCTTATAAACATGGTCTGGGATCCCGTTTGAATCCTGCCAATGGCAGATGGTGGAATTTGAATTCAATAAAAGTCTAATGATGACCAAAGAACTATTTCCTATGTTGTAAAATTCTCCTTCACTAATGTCCGTTATGGAAAGAAACTATCATCCTTACCTGGTCTGGTGAGTACAGACCCACAGCAATGTGATTGACTTAACTGTCCTCTGGGCATTTAGGGATGGGCAATAGCTAGCAATGCCCACATTTCTGCTTTGTGGAGTAATGTTTCTGAGGGCACAGCAAACCACAGTAATGCAGGCACTTTCTGGTGCTTGTTACAGTGCTCAGAATCACACTTTGAGCAGCGCTCCTGCCTGCTCAGTGACAGCCCATGTGATGGTGTATAGCATTGAACCTCCCCTTGGTGTCAATCTGAGTATTCCTGATTGGTGTCTTCAGCCAGATCTTCCAGGGATAGGCCTGGTCTCCCAGCAGACAGTCCTATATTTGACCAGGGGCATGGAGGCTTCTGTTACCTCTGAGTGTCCCAGAATGTAGGAATTGCAACAGTTCCCTAGATGCTGCATGCAAACCTAAACTCTTTGGTTGTTGTGTGCACGCTATCTGGATATTACAATAGTGGAACCTCTTTCCTTTAAATAAACACAACCAGCTAGGACATACGGAGTGCAATGTGGGCTCAACACCTTTGGGAAATCTGATATTGTCGCAATTCTGAATTGGGGAAGCAGTGTCCAGTGGTTATGCCACTAGATGAATAATCCAGAACCCCAGGTAAATGTTCTTGTGGATACAAATCCCACCATGACAGACAGTGAATTTGAATTTATTGCATATCTATAGAAAACCTGACTCCCTGCATCCAATGAAAACCCCACAAAGTTGTGTGCATCAGTGACTGTAACCTCAGTCACCTCCCATATGTATTTGTGCATGAGTGACTGGCGAATTCTGCACAGGTTTCCTGAAACAATTTTACGGATGTAACAGTTGAGGACTGGTGTTATCAGCTTGGGATTGCCTTGCAGCCACAGATGTTCATGTAGAGGCTGACAGATTTCGGGAATGACGTTCTAAGGCACTTTCTGCATTGCCTCTCTGTCAGTTGGAGTTAGTTGCATTGACACCTGTAGATTTATTTGGTTGCTGACCAATCTTCTTCATTGACATGATGCCTACTACCCTGGATGTTGTGCCTCTGCAGCCTGTGAGGCTGGTTCCTCTTCAGTTACATGATCAGCAGCAAAAGGCTGGGTTGATCTGTGAAGACAACTAGGCGAAAGTGAGGGCTGCAGCTGCTGGAGATCAGAGTCAAGATTAGAGTGGTGCTGGAAATGCACAGCAGGTCAGGCAGCATCCGAGAAGCAGGAAAATTGACGTTTCGGGCAAAAGCCCTTCATCAGGAATGAGGCAGGGTGCCTCCGGGATGGAGAGATAAATGGGAAGGGGGATGGGGCTGGGGAGAAGGTAGCTAAGAGTACAATAGGTGAATGGACGTGGGGAATGAAGGTGATAGGTCAGAGAGGAAGGTAGAGCAGATAGGTGGGAAGTAAGATTGGCAGGTAGGACAGGTCATGAGGACAGTGC
>NC_057737.1:41386556-41392994 GCF_004010195.1 Chiloscyllium plagiosum | reverse complement strand
GGTGGAACTGGTCCTCCTGGGAGCAGATACGGCAGAGGCAGAGGAATTGGGAATACAGGATGGCATTTTTGCAGGAGGTAGGGTGGGAAAAGGTGTAATCCAGGTAGCTGTGGGAGTCGGTGAGTTTGTAAAAAATGTCAGCGTTAAGTCGGTCATCATTGATGGAGATGGAGAGGGCCAGGAAGAGGAGGGAGGTGTCAGAGATGGTCCAGGTGAATTTAAGGTCAGGGTGGAATATGTTGGTGAAGTTGATGAACTGCTCATTCTTGATGAAGGACTTTTGCCCAAAACGTCGACTTTCGTGCTCCTCGGATGCTGACTGACGATGTGTGAAGACAGTTAATTCAAGTCTGCATCATTATGCTTTTTGATATTTCTAGTCTGCTCAATTTGCCATGGCAGGCTCAAACCCAGGTCACCAGAACATTATTTGAGTCTCAGGACTAACTGTCTAGTGATAATGTCTTCACCTCCTTATTTAGGATAGAGAAGCCATTCTTGACAAATTTGCTGGAAGTTTTATCAAATGTAAGTAGTAAAATTGATAAGAGGGAGCCAGTGGATGTGGTTTACTTGAACTTTTGATTAGATCCCATATAAGAGCCATGCTTGAGAAATGAAAGCCCATGGGAATAGTGTACTGATATGGATAGAGAACTGGATGATCACAATATACATTAATGATTTAGATGAGGGAATTAAATGTGACATTTCTACATTTACAAATGATGCAAAACTCAATGGGGGTTTGAACATGAACTGTGAGGAGGATGCAAAGATGCGTCAGTTTGATTTGGACAAATTGGACAAAAGTGAACAGGAAAATACATGGCAGGTTAAGTATAATGTGGATAAATGTGAGGTTATCCACTTTGGTAACCAAAGCATCAGGGCAGATTATTATCTGAATGGTGACAGATTGAGAAAGGATGAGATGCAATGAGACCTTGCTGTCCTTGTATACCACTCACTGAAAGTAAGAATGCAGGTACAGCAGGTGGTGAAGAAATTCAATGGTATGTTGGCCTTCACAGTGACAGGATTCCAGTACAGGAACAGGGGTATCTTGTTGAAATTATACAGCGTCTTGCTGAGACCACACCTGGAGTACTGTGTGCAATTTTGGCCTCCTTATCTGAGGAAGGATGTTCTGGCTACG
Source organism: Chiloscyllium plagiosum (assembly GCF_004010195.1). Lineage (NCBI taxonomy): Eukaryota > Metazoa > Chordata > Chondrichthyes > Orectolobiformes > Hemiscylliidae > Chiloscyllium > Chiloscyllium plagiosum. The sequence goes on along the minus strand of NC_057737.1, from coordinate 41,391,835 downwards.
GTGGGAGTGTAATGAAGGTTTACCGTACACATTTCTGCATTGGCAGGACTGACATATGAAGAGAAACTGGATTGATTAGCATGAGATTCCCTAGAATTTAGAAGAATGAGAGGGGATGCCATAAAAAACCTATAAAATTCTAACAGGATTTAACAGAGCAAACATAGGAAGGATGTTACTGATGACTGGGGAGTCCAAGCCAGGGGTCCTATTGAAGGATACACAGTAGGCCATTTAGAAGTGAGAAGCTTCTTCACCCAGAGACGAGGGAGCCGGTGGAAGTCTCTGCTACAGAAAACTGTTGAGACTAAAATATTGAATGTTTTCAAGAAGGAAGTATATATGGTTCTTAAGGCTAAAGGAATCAAAGGGTTTGGGAAGAAAGTGGGAACAGGGTGCTGAGTTGGTTCATCAGCTATGATCATATTGAAAGGTCAAGCAAGCTTGAAGAGCCAAATGGTCTATTCCTCCTATCTTCTATGTTTCAGACATTAAAGTTGGCAGGACAAGTTGAGAGAGCTGTTAATAAAGCATTCAATAGGCTTTATTAATACCAGATCAAGGAGGTTATCCAGAACTTGTATTAGGACACTAATTCTGCCTCAGCTGGAGTACTGTTGCATCTAATTCCGGGCAATGAACTTAAGGAAAGATGTGAAAGCAGTGGAGAAAATGTGGAAAAGATTCACCAGAATGATTCCAGGAATGAGGAATTTCAGTTAGATGGATTGGAGAAGTTGGAACTGATTTCTGTAGAGAAAGCAGAGAGGTGATTTGATAAAAGGGGGTCTGGATAGAATGGATAGGAAGAAACTTCCACTTGTGAAGGAATTGAAAATGAAAGAGCACAGATTAAAGTAATTGGCAAAAGAAGCAAAGCAAATGAGGTACTGTGAGCAGTTTTTGGTCTCCTTATTTAATTAAATGTATTATGCAGATTCAGACAAGAAGTTCAACAAGCAAATCTCTGAAAATCAATCAGGCAGGTTTAGGTCTGGTGTGCACAGCTGCAAAATGAAGCAAATTTTATCGAAGCATTCAAAAAGGTAATTGGCTGTTGTCTGAAAAGGAAGAATGTGTAGGTTATGTAGGAAAGTGGAGGAATAGTACCAAGTGGTCATTTGGAGAGCCAGTACTAACACAAAGGCTGAATGGTCGCTTCTGCATTACAACAATTCTGTGTTTCCATGAATTATAGTGCGAAAACTTGTGAGAATCGCTAGTGACCAATTATTCTTTTATACCAGTCGCACAAATAAAATGTCTCTGCCCCTTACGGGATTGAAGAATTTCTAACTTGGATCCAGCTTCAAGATCAAACAAAAAAAAGAGTTATACTGAATATAACCACAACTTATATTTATCTGGCATCTTGAACATCGTAGAAAGTCCCAAAGTGCCTAACTGAAGCGCAAACAAGCAAGAATTATTGCTAAGCAAAATAGGGAGACATTAGGACAAATTAGTATAAAGCTTGGCCACAGGTTTTGATTATCTTGAAGAAGACAGAGAGAAGTAGAATGATTTATAGGAGGAGCTTAGGCCAATTAAAGAAAATGTAAAACAAACATTGTTTTTTTCACTAGGTTTTTATAAATCAATGGGTGAGATTATATCAGGGTCTGTGTGAAGTAAGCGATAGAGAGATGTATGGCAGAATCAGACAAGAAGTCCTGCAAGGAGGAGAAAGTGAGGACTGCAATGCTGGAGACTAGAGTTGAAAAATGTGATGCTGGAAAACACAGCAGGCCAGGCAGCATCCGAGGAGCAGGAGAATCGAAGTTTCTCCTGCTCCTGCTCCTGCTCGATTCTCCTGCTCCTCAGATGCTGCCTGGCCTGCTGTGTTTTTCCAGCATCACATTTTTCAACACAAGAAGTCCAGCAAGAAAATCTCTATGAAAATCAAGCTTGGCTAATTTTCTTTTGACGTTCCTGCCACCACAACATTTAATCAGGAAAATCTGCAGAATATTAACACAGCCTTTCAACACACTCTCCGAAATCTATCAGCTTTAGTCCATAGGCTATCCCTCCATCATCTCAGATGTAAATGATTCAACCAGAGGACATCAAAAAAAGCTCACTGATGCTAGTCAGAAATTGATAATCTCCAATGTTAGCATTAAGAATAACAACAGAGTTCCAATCTGAGGTTTTTAATACTCACTGAACATTGTCAATGGATATTCAGTACTGCCACTCAGCTGATATGCAGCACAAATTCCAACATTAATGCCTTCAAAACATTCAAAAACAGCTCAATAGTCTTCATTTCTACAGCTTGTGACACATAATGGATATTCTGGTGGGGTACTTCGGAAGGGAGAACAAAATAACTATTATTTACATGGAAGACAACAGCAGAAAGGTGCAACGCAAAGAGACTCGGGGGTATGAACACAGAAAGCTGGCACACAGCTGTAGCATGTAATCAGGAAGGCTAATGGATTGTTGGTCCTTATTTCAAAGGGGTTGGAGAATAAGAGTAGGGAAGTCTTACTTTTTGATTTGGCGATGCCGGTGTTGGACTGGGGTGTACAAAGTTAAAAATCACACAGCACCAGGTTATAGTCCAACAGGTTTAATTAGAAGCACACTAGCTTTCGGAGCATCGCTCCTTCATCAGGTGAAGTCTTACTGCAACTGTACAAGGTGCTGGTGAGATCCCATCTGGAATACTGTGAGAATTTTTGGTCCCCTTATTTAATGAAAAATATTATTTTATTGGAGTCAGTTCAGAGAGGGTTCACTGGGATGACCCCTGGTGTGGAGAGACTGTCTTATGAGCAAAGGCTAAACAGGTTGGGAATGAATTCATTGCAGTTTAGAAGACTGGAATGTGATTTCATTAGAATTGAAACATTCATGGGAAAGCCGAGGACCAGACAATATTGTCTCTGAATATAGGGGTGCCAAATTAAAACTGAGATGAAGAGGAATTTCTTCTCTCAGAGTGCTGTTAGTCTTTGGAACTCCTTCCCACAGAGAGTTGTGGGCGCAGAGTCCTTGTGTGTATTTAAGGCTAAGATAGACAGATTCTTGATCGGTTGGGGAAATAGAATAGAATATCCTTTATTGTCATGTGTGCTCCATTGTAGAAGTACAATGAAAGGTTTTTACAATAGCTGTCTCTTACAGCATCATCTTGGGTAAAAGCAACTAGGTGCAAATTATGGATACAAAAGAGGAATGAATAGTTTTAAAAAAAGTTAGAAATAAGACTGCATGAAAGAATTGACATGACAGCAAGGTAAAAAAATTCCAAATAAATATTACATTTAGCAGCTCAGCACAGGGCCTTCACACTTGGTCTGACTGCCCACGCCAGACCCCAGTCCAACAGCCGCCCCCGCTCCACTCTAAGCCTCCACTCCGCTCAATGCCAGCTCTCAACTGCTCCAAGGTAAGTTTCAGAACTGCCTCCCACCCCCCGCCGGTCTCCGCCCAGGACTGGCTCTCCTCATGCTGTTCCAGGGCTCACAGCCCACATGCTGCTCACCACCCACACCATTCCAGGGCTCTCAGCCGCCTGCCATTACTCGAGGATTGGCGAATGGGAGAGAAAAAGAAAAAAAAATGAGAGAAAAAAAAGAAAGAAAAAAACAGGTGGAGCAGAAGAGCTCCAGCAGGAGTGTCTTACCCTACCACCAAAATGGCAGGAAAGTGGATGTGAGGAATGTTGGATCAGCCATGATCCTATTGAATGGCCTCCTCCTGTTCCTTTTTCTGATGGTCTTATGGAGAAAATCACAAATGCAGCAGTGCTTTCAAATGCAGAGGTCTCAGTCTGTTAGTACTCAAACAAAGGTAGCCTCATCAGCTTTTGCAAATCCATAGAACAGATGAATACTTTGTTGAATACCCAAAGATCTTCAGTGAGGAACCTGGAGTTAGACAATAGTAGGATGCCTGAAGCTCCACTTGCAAATGCAACATCAATTATTGCCCCTGGGTGTCAATACCTAATAATAGAGGAATCGGGTGGCACCAATCCCCGACAATAGTCAATAGCTTCATATGTGGCACTTACTCTGAAACATTGACCTCTTTAGCCATCAGCAAAGCTGTATCATATGAAGGCACTCTACCTAAAATGGGTTTGTTTGCTGCATATTCCTCATCTTTTCTAAATGGAAGGACGCCAAATAAATTATTAATGCAAAACATACTTCAATATTTCAGAAAAGAAACTGTAACCAAAGGTTGTGTAAATTCAAAATATATTTAATTTTACCAGACTAATGTAATCTACCAGCAATGGTAAGGAGGCAGAGCTAACCCTTTGACAGCATATATGCTTTTATCCAGCTCAATTTTTCCATATCTCTTTCTGCAGTAATTACTACATTCCTCTCAAGATGTCCTCACTCAATTGCTTTTGCTTGGCTGTCTACTTTTCTTCCTTGACCTTCCATTCTAGCCTCTTACTTTCTGAGTTTTGATGATAGATCTGAAATGTTGTACCTTTTACTTGTCTCCCAATAGATATGGGAATCGGGTGAGGAAAGCTGCAATTGTGGAGGTTTTTACTGCAGAAACAAACTTCCGCTCCCTCTCTAACCTCATGCTATGTTTGGTCTTTACTTTGGTAGGAAGGCCTGTAGTCTGCCACTCCTGAGGAAGGGCTCATGCCCGAGACGTCAATTCTCCTGCTCCTTGGATGCTGCCTGACCTGCTGCGCTTTTCCAGCAAAACATTTTCAGCTCCGATCTCCAGCATCTGCAGTCCTCACTTTCTCCCTGTAGCCTGAACCCACAGCATACATCTTTCCAAGGTTATGGTCATTATTATCACCCAAAGCTAGTTTGAACTTCCTCCTCACTTCTTCCACAATTCAAGACATTATAACCACTGCAGGAAGTCTACTGAAAAGTAAGAAATATCCTGACAGGTAAATGTTAAATGTTTAGAATGCTTCCAATGCCTTTCAATTCCTCTTAGGCGCTGTAGTGCAATGCAGATTCGATGTAATAATTCATCAGAAGATTCTATCCTTGTCCTGCAAGGATAAGTTGACCATTACACTAACAAAACAAAAACAGAAATTGCTAGAGAAGCTATATTTCCAGAACAGCAATTAGTATGATGACAAACCTGCTAGTCCAGATTGCAACCTGACAGAAGATCACACTTTCTCTGCCATTTCTGGTATCTCTATTCTGTACTGAGAGAGTCACAAACATAATTGGGGTGGCACAGTGGCTTAGTGGTTAGCATTGTTGCCTCACTGTGCCAGGAATCTAGGTTCAAATCCAGCCTTGGGTGACTGCGTGTGTGTG
>NC_057737.1:41368786-41386056 GCF_004010195.1 Chiloscyllium plagiosum | reverse complement strand
TGTGCTCTTCCAGCACCACTGATCCAGAAACTGCCAAATGTCACCCAGTCAAGACCAAACAAGGTTGGATTCCAAACAGCCCTGGGGATTAACCCACCCACTTCTGAATTAAGTATCAAACAAGCAAGCATGTGGGCTTCTGGGTGAGCAGCGCTTAACATAAACAGGGTTTCTGAAATACTGACACTTGCTGTGGATACAAGTTAATTATATTTGCCTGTCCTCAAGTTCACTTGTCTTCATTGTCTATGCCAATGCCAAATGGAGCACTTTACTTACCTGCCTTGCTGGAGGAGAAGGTTGACTCAACGAAAAGAATTGTCTAAAGGATTTAGTGAGGTTAAAACCCAGGTTTCATGTCGTATGGTGAAGTCAGAGCTGTAAATTCAGATGAATAACTTGGCAATAGCAACCTTAATATTGTCAGATCATGAACAAAGACAGCTGTGAGAAAGTGCCATGAATCACGACTGATCAAAGGGAAAAAGAGACGGATACTGCAATTTAAAATAGATGAAGGCAGTCACTAAGGGGAAAAAAAACTAAATCCTGCATAAATCAAGCCCTGAACTAGACTGTTAATTACGGCTGCAATTAGTTGACTGCCTTAAAAATTTGAAGTAATCATCAATCTAATTGTAAGGTTTGTAAAGGTAATCTCTAATAATTGTTTGTTATTGTTTAAATTAAAGGTTGCCCCTTTCATATCTTGTAATATGTTCTTAGAAAGTTTATTAGCCTTGGTATTGTGGTGTTTTGTTGCTAAACTAGCTGCTGATTAACAAATTCCCATGTTTCTGGGTTGGCAATAAGGATTGAATCAACTCCTCTCCCTAACTCCATGCGCTGATCTCTCCTGCAAAGAGCAGATATATGGCCATTAAGAATGTGGACTGTAGTGAGCTTGACAGTGACTTTGACATTCACCATATTGACTGACACAGTACTGCGACTTTTATATTGTGTGTCTGTCTCTGATTGCTGAGAAAAGGACAGTTCAGAGGCCCGTGTGTGCTGTAAATGAGCTGGTAATTAATTATTGCATGAGGCAGTGAAATCTTCTTCGAACTGAAATTCATTTTTATAGATTCCCACCAAATACCAGCAGGGATATGAGGAGAGGATGCTTACAGATGGCATTTGAGATTCACTTTCGATGTACCTCATGGAATTTGTCGGGTAGAAGGAGGCTGCCATCAATTTTCTTTCCTTGACTGGGTCTAAGAGCCTATTTGGGTTATAATGGCTAAGGGTCAATTGCTAGTAAGTTTTAACAAGAAGAGACTGTTCTCTGAATAAGATGAAGTTCATTGCATTATAGCAATTAGGTACAAGCTACATTAATTATTTACATATTGTTATGAAAACATTTGAGAGATGTACATGACACATCAGTCGCCTTTGAGACCAACAGTTATTCCCCCCATTCCCGCATGCTAGACTGAACGATATCATCAGATTGGGTGGAGCTTAATTATGTCTCAAATATGAGTACAGAAAACTCCAATATAGAAACTTTTGATCACAAAACATTTATACAGAAAGTATTGTTTGTTGCACAATGTTAAGATGATTGGTCAGAACCCCAAAATGCTACAAACACTGTTAGCCCTTAATTCGAAAAACATGTCTTTTTAAAGGACGACCACTACAGAGATAAAACTATTACATATGTAAATTCAGTGTCTGTCTGGCAGAGATGAATGTGGGACTGATGGAATGTAACACCTGAAGGTGTCAAATAAACTTCAGTCAGAGAGATATCGACTTGAGATGATGAGAGCTGACTATTCCCCCTACCACTCCCTATCTTAGAAAGGAGACATCTCTTTCAGCCATTTTTGTGGTTCCTCCTTCCAGGAATATTCAAGAAGGAGTTACAATAAAGTTCCAATACTACTGTGTGCTATTCTTAGGCTGCTGTGGACTAAAATTGGTGTTGTATGCTATGGATGTCACAACTGTGAACAACTAGTATCGCACCACAACTATAGAAAGGAAGACGGTCTGTTATTCCAAGTACTGCAAACCAGTTAAAAAGTGAATCAGGACATGGAACTTCAACTAGCCCTCAAAACTAAGAATCCTGAAAAATATCAACTATCTTTTTCAATGCTGTTGGTAACCTTCACTGCAATGGCCATAACATGCATTTGATCTGCATGAACAACTCAGAAACTAGAGTGCAGGCAAATGGGATTAGAATAGTTTGCTGTTTGTTGGTCAGCATAGACATGGTGGGCTGAAGAGTTTGTTTCTATGCTGTATGATTTTATGATCTGTATATTTTTGTTTTAACTTTTATCCTTTTGCTCTCACCTCTTACTTTTAATCTGCTGTTTTACTAATTCCTCTTATGTTTAGTCATTAATAAACCAATTCATTGTTAACTCAGGAAAGCCTTGAAATAATGAGTTTTGAAAAGATTTGTAACTCAGGTTGAACAGAAATAGAAATAAATAGAAAGCTGGTCACTAACACTAGTGCTTCACTGGAGGCTCACTAATGATGTTACCTAGTATGGTGAACCTTCCAGCTCAGTGAGCCTTGAAATAAATGTCAAATTTAAATTTTTAAATCTATATATCTTGTGAGCAACCAATGGCCAGAATAAATAAAACAGGGAGGCAGTTCAGCTGTACTCATCTGGGAGCTTAACAATTTAGGATATCACATCTGGAATTGTCACAAATTGGGGAACCTCAAACACACAGGTTCTGGGAGTAATGGCAGTGCACTGATGATCTGCTATTGATATTTTTTAGTCAATCTTCCAGGCTGTCCATCTTGCTGGAATTCAGGCATGCTAATTATGCACTAACTCTCTTTTATCTCTGGACAGCAAAACGTTCTGTACTTTAATCATTTCAGGTGTTAATTTGGAGCTTGACATGTTTTCCATATGATCTATAATTATGGAATAGACTGCCTGAAGAAGCTAGTACTGCTGTGTCCAATATCTTCATATAAGATTTAGATAAAATGAGTAAGGAAAGGATTGGAATTAATAAGGAAAAGAATAAATCATCAAAGTATCAACCAAAGCCCAGTATATTTGCTGCACCACTGAAGTGATGGATGACTGTAGAGAATGTTCCCAGTCAGAGTTGAATAGTGGTGATTTTAAACCTAGGTTAATATCCTGGAGATTTATTTGATTACTCAGATTAGGAAAACATTTCACAGGACATACACTCCTTGGTTTATCCACAGTTGTTGAACACTCCTCGGAGACAGTCAGACCTGATGGTACTATAACAGGGAAAATAATTTTGCAGGGTCTGTAGGAGGAATTAATTGGAATCATGGACAGAAGGAGACCATTTGGCCCATCATGCCGATTCCAACTCCCTGAAAGAGGTATTCATTTATTCCCTTTGCCCTGCATTTATCAGTACCGAATTAGTTTCAGAAAGTTAATATTGAATAGGTTTAACCTTTCTTACAATGCGTTCCAGATCAAAACAACTAGCTGAATTTTTTGAAAATTGTTCAGCCATCCCTTAGTTTGTTTGCCAATTATTTCAATCTATATTCAAATATGACCTCCCTCGCCAATTGAAATTGTTTCACTCAATCTACTCTTACCAACATTGCACATAAAATCTCTCTAAAATCTTCACTTAACTTTCTTTGTTCCAAAGAAAACCAGTTGATCTTCTCTAATTTCAATACACAACTGAATTTTTCGTAGAAGTGGTACATTTCGAGTAAACATCTCTCTGCACCCTCTCCAATGCCTTGATATCCTTTCTGATTGCAGTGCTCTGAATTGGACATATTGCACTAACTAAAGTCTAACCTGTGATCTGGAAAGTTTAACCATATGTCTCTTACTTTTGAGAAACCTTGGTGAACAAGGATCCCTTATGTTCTCTCAATTTGTTCTATCATCATCAAATATTTGAACTCCCAGACCTCTTTGTTCCTGCACCCAGTTTAATATTTCACCATTTATTTTGTCATGACCCTCTAGGACAGTGCATTGGAAGTCAAGCCCCAGTCCCCTGAAAATCTCTTCCTTAGACATGAACACGAACATGAACAAGATAGACAGACAAACATACAGGGAAAATAGGTTCTGGTCAGTAGAAAACTGGAAAAGCAGTTCAGTGGTTTCTACTCATGGTTTGTTGAAATGATCCTTCCACTGGTCTGAACATTGCTTTTCGGTCATCTTCTCTGGGTGGTTCCACTATTTTCAAGAGGCATACATTAGCTGTTTCACTTATACAAAGTTCCTGACCTCTCAGTTAAAAGTCACAGCTTACAACAGCTGCTGAAGGAAAGATGAATGGATTTTCTTCAAGTTTAAAGTGTGCTTTGACTGCATAGAATAAAGAAATAGCTCCTGAGCTGTTGGAAATTAGAACACTCCTCTCTGTATCTTGTTTCCAATCACAGGCTGTCTGGTTACCTCCGAACCAATCACACTGTTGGTAGCAGGCAAAAGACATCTGTTATTTACAACTGGTTCCTAGACCTATCACTTTCTTGATGCCACCCAGGTGCATCGGTATGCAACCCCCTGGATTCACATACAACCAGTTCAACTACTGTTTCTTCAAACAGCTATTTACATAATACTTGCTATAAGTGTCAGGTAACAAGCAGCATTCCTTTAAAACACTGGCTTTAAAAACAGTTCATTCTCATGTTAGTCTACAGAAAAAATCTAAATAAATAAAAGGGCATGGTCTTTAGAATTTCATATTGCTTTTCCTCATTTTTCCTTCAAAATGAATTGTCTGCATTAACTTTCATTTGCCATGGGTCTATCCATTTCTTCCTCTTCACTGTTTACAACATTTCCAAGCATTGAACACAAACATTGAAATTTTGGTCTGCGTAGCCGTGCCTACATGTGAAACTTGCTATCTCACACTACTCCTTTGCAGTAACCCATGAGTATTTTCTCCATTAACAGGATGCTGCCATCAAGCTAATAGGACATTTTGCCTCGCACACAAAGGAATAATGTGATCTATGAGTTTCAGTCAAGTGTGATGCCAGGCTATACATTCCAATGACTGGCAGACCATATCAATGACCAGTCAGAGCAGGAAACAGGCCATTCATGCTCAACCAGCCTGTACATCACGTGAACTTATAAACTTTCACAGGTATAGCCACTATTAGATGATATTCCACCATTGAAAATCATTTATTAAATAATCCAGAGTATGCTAAGAGTTACACCGGAAACCAATTTAAGATCATCAACCATGCCCACATTCTGATGAATTTGAATATGCTAGAAGCTTCATACATAAATATTCAGGTCCACAATTGATTTAGGGAGAAGGAATGAGAAAATATATTGCACCCTTTCCAACTAAAGGGGTCATGGAGACAGCCAAAATCTGCTGCATCCCCATGACAATAGCCTGACCAATCAGAATCTACCTGCCTGGTCTGAGAATTAACATTGATAGTTAATGTTCTCACTGCATCTCCAGCCAATGATGGTCCAACCAATCAGTACCCTCTTCTCATTCTTAATCAAAACATGCCTCTTTTCTCAAGTCTTTTTCTTACATCCAAATTTGAATGAATGCAAGATAAAAGGCTTCCACTTTTTGTCTCTTTTGGCAATGTTTAATTTCTGCATAACTCTTGTGCTTTATTCTGCTAGATATAAAGGCCAGTATTCCATTCGACTTTTGTTTATTTTCTGGATCTGTCCGTGACATTTTAATAATCTAGTTACATGCTGCCAGCCTGAAAATGCCCCCTATATCCCAACATATTGTCTACCATTTGGTAGCCATCCTCTATCCCTGCTAATATAACACCCTCAACACCATTGACTTATCTTATTCAGTCACCTTATCTGCGTACCTTATTGAACGCCCACCAAAACAAGACAAAATACTCGAAGGTTAATTATATTGCAATAAGAAATTTGCTTCAAATCATCAATAAGATAGAAAGCTGTCACTACACTGGTTTGTCAGAAAAGTTTTCCAATATTATCAAGATTGAAGAGTGTTCAGATTCCAAGTGCCAGCAAAACTTGATAAGACAAAGAGGCAGCAACTGAACAGCATATCCTACTCAAGACAAGTCAAACATTTTTAAATTAAAAAAAAGATGGTGGTATGTGGGCATCACTGGCTGGATCAGCATTGATTGCCCACCTGTATTTGTCCAGAGGGGAAGCTAAGAGTCCAGCAAATTCTGAGGGTCTGGAGTTACGTGTAGGCCTGATCAGGTAAGGATAGTAATAAACCAGGTAAGCTTTTAGAACAATTGACAACTGTCACCATTAGTCTAGCTTCCAATTGTAGGTCTTATTGAATTCCAATTTCACCAACTACCACGGTGGGCTTTGAACCCATGTCCTCAGGATTCTGGATTACAAGTTACCACTGTATCACCACCTCCTTGAATTGTGTCACATTGTAACACAGCACAGTAAATAATTAGTTAATTGATTCATCCATCTAATTCAGTTGCTGAAGGTGAATGAGAAAGCCCAAACCAATCAACAAATTGAAGTAAAAAGTCTAAAGCAGAGATCTACACATGAATTGAGAACAAAAACCCACTGCTACAAATTGAATATGTGGTGCATACAAATCAATGGAAGACATTACAAAGAAAGATCAAGAAATAATGAAAGGTTCACGATACAGTATTGCAAAGAAAACATGGCTGCTCTACCATGGATAGAGTAAATAGACAAGATCTTTTCCCTGGGTTGGGGAAGTCCAGAATTGGAGGGCATAGGTTTAGGGTGAGAGGAGAAAGATTTAAAAGGGATCTAAGGGCAGCACAGTAGCTCAGTGGTTAGCAATGTTGCCTCAAAGCGCCAGGGACCCAGGTTCAATTCCAGCCTCTGGCAACTATCTGTGTGGAGTTTGCACATTCTCCCTATGTTTGTGTGAGTTTCCTCCTACAGTCCAAAGATGTGCAGGTTAGATGGATTGGCCATGCTAAATTGCCCATAGTGTTCAGGCATGTGTAGGTTAGGTGCATTAGTCAGGAGAAATGTAGGGCAATGGGTCTGGATTGGATACTCTTCAGAGGGTCAGTGTGGACTTGTTGGGCCAAATGGCCTGTTTCCACACTGTTGAGATTCTAAGGGGCAACTTTTCACGCAAAAGGTAGTGCATGTATGGAAAGAGCTGCCAGAAGAAGTAGTTGGAAACTGGTACAATTACAACATTTAAAAGGCATCTGGATGTCTACAGGAACATGAACGGTTTAGAGAGATATGGGCCAAGTGCTGGCAAATGGGACTAGATTAATTCAGGATATCTGGTTGGCATGAACGAGTTGGACTGAAGGGTCTGTTTCCGTGCTGTGCATCTCTATGACCATCACAGAAGAAATACAAGATATTGAAAATCCTCTATTTCAGAAAAGAAGATCAAATCACAATCATCAGGAAGACAATAAAAGACCTTCTACTGAACAAGCTACGTTGTTCAAAGTCCAAAGAGAACACATTCAGAGAGAATAATGAAAGCTTCAAATAATCTGAACTTGTAAAGTCAACATCTCGGGGCTGATGGATTAGTGGTAAATGTAACTATATGAAATCATAAATAACAATAACTGTTATCAGAAATTTTCTGGGGGGTGTGGAATGGGTCTGAGGATCTAAAGGTTTAACACTTGACTGAGTGCAATGATCTCCATCCACTGTGATATTGTCATGAGGACTTGGGAAAAGAAGTTTACTTTTACATCAGACGGTCACTATCCTCACACAGATGAGACTGTGTAAGTTCCAAAACATGCATTTAGAAGATATGGATGGCAGAACACATTACAGTCCTGACGTCACAAATATCAGATACTCTGCTAAGTCCTAAAATCAACAAAAGGCCACATTCAAATATCATGAAGATCACAAACCACTTAATAGGTTTTTCCAAACATTTAAATCTCGACATAGTTTATAGAGATGGCTCAATTCTAATTGCATCAATCCAATTGTTGTTTTTAGATCTGGGAATCTGAGAGTGACTTTAGGCCACATTGAGATTCCAAATTTGTGTCTTACTATATCCGATGTGATGTAGAATCTCTCCTGATTTTTAAGGGGCGTTGAACCACTGCTAAATCTAAATCAATTTTGATAGTTTCTCTTATTCTTGGTGTTTGTCAAAATCTTCACTCTCACAGAATTTCTTCAAGACATTTCTGTAACTCAATGCCTAACCTGCAACATGTCTAGAAATAAAGAGAAAGTAGGAATGTATTTTTATTGTGCTTTTCTATGACCTCAGGACATGCTAAAGCATTTGTAACTAATTAAATGCTTTTTGAAATGTAATCACTGTTAGAATGTAAGATAAATGCAATCATTTTTTAAGTGGTTTGGCTGTTGCAAGATTAGCACCTTGTATCTGTGCCATCATTCTATTAGATCACATCAGATCTGTATGTTAGTTCCATTTACTTGCTTTGAGTCCACATCCTACAATATTTTTACTAAGCAGAAATCTAACAATCATAATTCTGGAATTTTCAATTAAATTAGTAGCAATAGTCTTTTGGAGGAAAAGTTCCAGATTTCCGCTGCTCTTTATGTGAAGAAATACCTCCTGGTATCATCTCTGAATGTGCTTGTTTTAATTGTTTTAAATGGCCTATTGTTCTGGACTACACAAGCAGAGATGAAAAGTTGCAAAAATGTGCAGATTAGACAGATCAGCCAATACTAAATTGCCCACAGTGTCCAGGGTTATGCAGGCTAGATGGATTAGCCAACAGAAATGCAGGGTTAAGGGGATAGGGTAGGGAGGTGGATTTGGGTGGAGAGATGTTCTTTGGATAGTCAGTACATACTCAATGCCCTGAATGGTCTCTATCTGCACTGTAGGGATTTAATGATTCTATGTGCTGAGTTCTTCTGGGAGACGGTGCATGGTAAGAAGGGGCTAGTAGCAGGAGATTGGATACCATGGAAGTTGGGTGCACAGTTAATGAGACATGTTTGGTAAGATACAACGACAGATGTCACTAGGTCTCATGGAGAGAAACCCTGCAAAAACTCTCTATGAAACTGCACTTAGTCAGAAATATATAAGGTTCAGCCCTACATTTCTCTAAACTCTCCACAAACCTGAGATCCCTCTACCCTATTGTTAACTAGTTGCAAGAATCAACCTCTCTCAATTAATCAACAACAGACTCTTGCATGAACTGTGGAAAACCCTCAAACATTCACTTGTCCACAACTAAATGGTTAAAAGAAAGTAAATAGCAAAAGCTTTTCTCTTTGTAATCTCACAGTCTCTGATGCCATGATATGCTGTTCAAAAAGACAGACAATATAATTCAGTTTCTGGTGAGGTAATCTCAAAGATAAAAATACCAAGGGATCTGTTCTCAGGTTAAATTAACACTGCTTCAGGTTAGGTGCGGACAATGTAACTCCTCAATTCTTGGACAAATACCTATACGCATTTGGAATACTCCATACAGTTCTGGTCGCCATATTACCAAAAGAATGTGGATGCTTTGGAGAGGGTGCGGAAGAGGTTCACCAGGATGTTGCCTGGTACGGAGGGTGCTAGCTATGAAGAGAGGTTAAATAGATTAGGATTATTTTCATTAGAAAGACGAGGTTGAGTGGGGACCTGATTGAGGTCTACAAAATCATGAGAGGTATAGACAGGGTGGATAGCAAGAAATCTTTCTCCAGAGTGCAGAACTCAATTACTAGGGGCCACGAGTTCAAAGTGAGAGGGGAAAGGTTTAGGGGAGATATGCATGGAAAGTTCTTTACGCAGAGAGTGGTGGGGGCCTGGAACATGTTGCCAACGGAGGTGGTAGAGGTGGGAACGATAGCGTCATTTAAGATGTATCTCGACAGATACATGAATTGGCAGAAAGCAGAGGGATACAGATCCTTAGAAAACAGGTGGATCTGGATCGATGCAGGGTTGGAGGGCTAAAGGGCCTGTTCCTGTGCTGTAATTTTCTTTTTTCTTTGTTCTTATACCTGCATATTGAGGGTGTTTACCTTCTCTGTTCTTTTGCTTGGGGCTGAAGCTCTGTTAAAGAACACAGTGGGATGCTAACAGATATAATTGTGTTGCACACAACTGACAACATTCACAGATAGTGAGGTCCCTCCCACATAAAACTGATGTAAGGCACTCACCCATATATACGCTCAAAATATGCATCATGTAGCTCTTACACCATTGTTGCACCAAAACACATGAGGCATTCCAATAATAGGCTGCATTATAAATCTGATTTGTTTGCTGAGAAGCAATCTGAAGGATGTGAGATACCCAGGAAAGGAGTCCTGAGAAATGGGTGAGGTTATCTCCATGCTATGTCCCTGACGATACAGTTGCAAACTGAATGTTATATTGCTAGCACATGATTCAGGCTGACACTTCTCTGAATAATGGGGGAGTGCAGCACTGTTAGAAACATTGTCTTTTGATTAAATGCAAAACTCCAAATCATCTGGACATTAGTGGATATAGGACTATTTCAAAGAAGAATATTGGAATTTTCCTCAGTATTCCGACAAATAATTATCCTTCAAACAATATCACTGAAACACGTTATTGTATCATTGACTTACTGATGGATATGGAACTTTGCAATGCATCAGCCAAGTTTCCTATTTGAAAATAGTGACTATACTTCCAAAGTATTTCATAGTTGTAAAGTTCTTGGGAGGATCCTGGAAGGTTTTTAATTTGTTAAAGGATATAGTCCGCAGGGGCAAACTTGTTGTCCAAAAAATCTGCCGTGTGTCTTCCTCTTCTTTACCCACTTGTTATAACATGTATAAAGCTGGCTCGTGCTCCCCCTTTGCACCATGAAGTGTGAGCGCCAGATATTTGAATCACTTTGCTGTGCTTACCCTAATCAGGCCGTAAATACTTGAATGTTCATAGGGTTAAGACCTTCTATGCCAGGAACCACACTCCTTTACATACAGATATATGGATTAGGAGCAAGAGTAGGCCATTCAGCCCCTCCAGCCTGCTCTGCCATTCAATCAGATCATGGCTGATCTGTTTGTGTTTTAAATTTCACATTTATATGTCCCTGACCTGATTTGATTTTCTTGTCTAACAAGGATTCATCTGGGTCTGCCTGAAAAATATTCACTAAACACACATTTATCAGCTTCTGATGCAGAAAATTACAAAGTCACACAAGCCTAAGAAAGAAAAAAAATCATTTCTGTACAAAAAGGTGTAACCCCTCATTTTTGAATAGTGACCCCCCTTTTTTGAACTCTCAAACAAAAGAAAACACCCTTTCCCCATTGACCTTGTCAAGATCATAGACAATCTTCTATAATTCAATTAAGCCATTCCTCACTCTTCTAAACTCCAGTGTAAACAAGCCCAGTTTGTTCAATTATCCCCAGAGGAAAACCCATTCATTCCGGATATCAATCCAGCCAACTCCTCTGAACCGTCTCTAACACATTTACAGCATTCCTTGTATAAATGAAGCACAATAACCTTACTTTTATCTTTAATTCCTTTCGTAATAAGAATACCATTCCATTAGCCTTCTTAATTATGCGTTGTACCTGCACATTAACTTCGTGTGGGTCTTGCACAAGAACGAAGCCCTTCCTGAAGAAGGGCCTGTGCCCGAAACGTCGAATCTCCTGTTCCCTGGATGCTGCCTGACCTGCTGTGCTGTTCCAGCAATAAAGTTTCAACTTTGATCTCCAGCATCTGCAGACCTCACTTTCTCCTCTTGCACAAGAACACCTAGATCCCTCTGCACTTCAGAATTCTGCAATTGTTTTCTGTTTAAGTGAGACACTACTTTTTTGTTTTTCTGCAGAAGTGAAGAACTTTTCCCAAATTTGTGGACTCTCCAAAAAAAGTTCCACATTCTCAATGATGGGAGAAGCCAGCACCTCAGTGTAAAAAATAACGATTAAGTATTTGCACCAATCTTCAGCCAGAAGTGCTGAGTGGATGATCAATTTTGGCCTTCTCCAGTGGTCCCCAGCATCAGAGATACCAGTCTTCAGCCAATTCAATTCACTCCACATGATATCAAGAAGTGGTTGGAGGCACTGGATACTGCAAAGGGTATAGATCCTCACACAATTTCACTAATAGCACTGAAGAATGGTGCTACAGATCAGCTGCATCCACTAGCCAAGCCGATCCAATATAGAGACAGCAAGGGCATTCACCTGACAAAATTGCCCAGGTATGTCCTGTATATAAATTTCAGGACAAATGCAAACCAGTGAATTATTACCCTATCATTCTTGTTACGCCTCACCGGGGTAGCTGCAAATGAAGCCTCACTTTTGCTAGACTCATCACAAAAGTTAAAGTTTTTTAAAAATATGAAGAATTCCTCAACTTACCTGCCTTTCAGGCCCAGTTGACCGAAAACACAGACCAGGTTTCTACACTTAACAAGAATTACAATTTATTACAGTAAATAGACAGGAAGACAATTATGAACCATCAATCTATAACTCTGTTAATTAACTCTAATTCCCTCATAAACTTCCTCTTGTGCACACACACAAACAGACAAAAATAAGAAAAACAAAACCTAGATGGAGGGAAAAACCGGAAAAGTAAGTTCAGCAGTTTGTGCTCACAGGACCTGCTGAATTGGTTCTTATATGATTGGAATGCAACTTCTCACTCTTGCTTCTCCAGATGCTTTCACTGGTTTGCAGGAAGCATAGGGTGACTGGTTCACATATGTAAAAGATCTCTTACTCATTAATTGGAAGTTATAGAGGTAAAAACAATGACTGCAGATGCTGGAAACCAGATTCTGGATCAGTGATGCTGGAAGAGCACAGCAATTCAGGCAGCATCCGAGGACAGGCAAAATCGACGTTTCGGGCAAAAGCCCTTCATCAGGAATAAAGGCAGAGAGCCTGAAGCGTGGAGAGATAAGCTAGAGGAGGGGGGGGGTGGGGAGAGAGTGGCATAGAGTACAATAGGTCAGTGGGGAAGGAGATGAAGGTGATAGGTCAGGGAGGAGAGGGTGGAGTGGATAGGTGGAAAAGGAGCGGGGCAGGGGGGACAGGTCAGGGGATCGAGTTTCTGAAGGTTAGAAGCTAGGATGAGGTGGGGGAAGGGGAAATGAGGAAACTGTTAAAATCCACATTGATGCCCTGGGGTTGAAGTGTTCCGAGGCGGAAGATGAGGCGTTCTTCCTCCAGGCATCTGGTGGTGAGGGAGCAGCGGTGGAGGAGGCCCAGCACCTCCATATCCTCGGCAGAGTGGGAGGGGGAGTTGAAATGTTGAGCCACGGGGCGATTTGGTTGATTGGTGCGGGTGTCTCGGAGATGTTCCCTAAAGCGCTCTGCTAGGAGGCGCCCAGTCTCCATAAGACTCATGTGTTGCACTGTGTATAATAAACTTCACTACAACACTCCTGTGTTACAGTGTGAATAATAAACTTCATTATAACACTCCCGTCTTACAGTGTGTATAATAAACTTCACTACAATACTCCTGTGTTACAGTGTGTATAATAAACTTCACTACAACACTCCTGTAACTCCCAGGTCATTACTCTATGCTACTCTATCCCCACCTCCACCCTCCTCTAGCTTATCTCTCCACGCTTCAGTCTCTCTGCCTTTATTCCTGATGAAGGGCTTTTGCCCAAAACGTCGATTTTGCCTGTCCTCGGATGCTGCCTGAATTGCTGTGCTCTTCCAGCACCAATGATCCAGAAATTGGAAGTTATAACTTGGTAGCAACTTCTGAAGGAGAACTAAACTGGTTTTCTTCAGGTAGAGAGCTCCTGAGCTGGTGAAGGTCTGAAGGTCTCTAACTAACCTGTTGACAGCCCCAAATTACTGGAGAACCAATCACATATTTGTTGGCAGGCAGGAGGCTTTGTCATCAATAACTGGTCACTAATCCACAGATCAATCAGCTACATGTTGCTGGCTGAATCTCTATTTGTGTACAACCCCTGGTTTCTGGCTGGCTGCACTTTTCCCTACTGCTGCTTGAACTAGTAGCTGTGTAAATGAGTGTGGGGTTCCATACTTTCAAAACAATCATCAAGGCAGCAATCCTTCAGCAATCACTGGCTTTAAAACAGTTTTTTAAAACCATTTCAGTCCATAATTAGAAATGCAGAAACATAAAAAGACATGACCTTTTCACTCTATCCTCAATCCTTTATCCTCTATCCTTTTCACTTCCATCCTCACAGTGATGGAAGGGATCATTGACAGTAGAATAACAAGAGACACTTTCACTGGAGTAATTTATTCCACTGATATTTTACCTGACTTCCACCAGAGCCACATGGATCCTGACCTCATTACATTGTTGGTCCAAACATAGACAAACATTGGAATTCCACAGGAGAAGCAAGTGCAACTGTCCTTGACATCAAGATGTGTAATGTGCAGCACCATTCATGACTCCTCAGATGTTGAAGCAATCCATGTTCAAATGCAACAAGATCTGGACAATATCCAGGCTTGTACTGACAAATGGCCAATAACATTCACACCACACAAGTGCCGGGCAGTGACACTCTGCAACAAGAGAAAATCTAGCCATCACTTCTTGACATTCAATGGCATTATCATCATTGAATCTGTCCAGCATCAATATCCTGGCGATTACCACTGACCAGAAATTGAACTGCACCAGCTGTACAAATAATGTACAAAAAGCTACAAAAGCTGAAGAGAAGCTAGAAATTCAGTGGCAAGTAACTTATCACTTGACTCCCCAAAGCCTGTCCACCATCTAAATGACACAAGTTAGGAGGATGATGGAATACTCCCCACTTGCCTGTATGGGATCAGCTCTAACAACACTCAAGAAGCTTGACACCATCCAGGACAAAGCAACCTGCTTGATTGGCATCATGTCCACAAGGCTTCACTCCCTTCACCAAACACACTCAGTAGAAACAGTGTGTACCACCTACAAGATGCACTGCAGAAATTCACCAATGCACCTTGCAAACCCATTACCAATTCCACCTCAAAAGACAGGAGCAGTTAATACATGGAAACACCACCAGCTGCACATTGGACTCTAAGCCACTCACCATCCTGATTTAGTAATACTACACCATTTCTTCACTGATACCAGTGCAACTCAGTAAGGGGAATGTAACAATAAAGCCCAGGACTTAATATCATCTCAGGAGAACTGCCTACTTTCACATTCACCATTCAAACTATGGTCTAACATGAAGATTGAAGTGTTTTGCAAACACAAGTTCAGTCTTGTCACAGCAGAACTCCCCTTTTAAAAGCAAGCTGCAACTACCAGAGCTGCTACAAACACACAGAATGCTACAGAAACTCTGAGGGTTGGCAGCATCTGTGGGGAGAGTAAGAGTTAATGTTTTGAGTCTGATATAACCCTTCTTCAGAAGAAACTAGATTTCTATATATATGCTCACATAAAAAGGTCTGTTACATAAAATATAGCTGTGTCTTTGAATAAGAATATTTTTTCTCATTCTCATTTATGTCAGCCTAAGTTTACATTGGCTTGAGCCACTAAACAGGAATTAAGTTGTAAACCTTACTTTTGACTTGATGCAGTGACTTTTTTCCTCCAGAAAGTCCTACAGAGGGTGGGTAGAAATATGGAAAGTAGTGCCTGAGAGGGTGGCAGACACAGGTACTCTTGCAATATTTAAGAAGCATCTGGATGTGCACTTAAAATGTCAGAGTATAGTAGGTTATGGACCAAGTTCAGGTAAATGCTAGGACTGGAAACCCTAACTGTGTTTCTTTCTCTATATATGTTGCCAGATCTGCTGGGTTTCTGCTGCATTCTCTATACTTGTTTCAGATTTCCAGCCTCCACAGTATTTTGCTTTATTTTAAGTGCTGCTTCCTGACTGGATTTTTTTGTCCCCTTCTGCTCCAGTCACTGCCACTCCGAGTCAGGTTCCCCCATGTTTATCGTTCTTTAGAAATTAGAAAGAAGAGCCAGGCTTGCAGCAGCCAATAATGCCAAGCCTTTCGGTGAGCACAATCCTGATTCCCCTGCTTCCAAATTACAGCTGTACAGCTTAAGAATGAATAAGGCTGTACTGTTGCCAGTAGCAACAACACCCCTCAATACTCCAAACTGACTGGATTCTAACTGGTGTCCATTACATAAACACTTTATTCTCAGTAATCATTAAGATAATGACTGGCTGAGTAAAAGCCTGCTTGTACAGTAGCAATGGCTGTCTCCAGGGTTTAGCTATTCAAAGCAACAGCTGTTAAAGTGCTCGGAAGATTATGTCTATTATACACACAGACAAGTTGCACTTACACCCATCTTATTGATTCTTTTTAATTATGAAAGAGATTCAAATGTTACATGAATGAATATCATTGCAAGGTTCTTGCAGCTCAAATAACAAACTAAATGCATCTTGACCATCCCTGAATGAAATCATATTAGCCAAAGGTATTAAGGGATACACAGCAAATATGGATTGAATCTTCAGTTGAATCCAGACTTGTATCAGAGCAGTCTGTAGATTTGGGGTTAAATCCAAAAATAGGTTCCCTGATCATTATCACATTAAAATTTATGGGCTTTGCTGTGCACAAATTGGCTCTTTGGTTCCTCGTATTATAACAGTGATGCTACTTCAAAGTCATTAATTGGCTGTTGAGCACTTTGGTACACCTTAAAACATAGAAAAAAAACCAGAAAAATACAGCGCAGTACAGGCCCTTTGGCCCTCGTTGTTACGCCAATCCAAGATCACCTAACCTACACTAGCCCACTATCCTCCATATGCCTATCCAATGCCCATAAAGAGGGATAGTCCACCACTGCTACTGGCAGAGCATTCCATGAACTCACGACTCGCTGAGTAAAGAATCTACCCCTAACATCTGTCCTATACCTACCACCCCTTAATTTAAAGCTATGCCCCCTCATAATAGATGACTCCAAACGTGAAACAAGGTTCTCATAGTCCACCCTATCTAAACCCCTAATCATCTTGTACACCTCTATCAAGTCACCCCTAAACCTTCTTTTCTACCATGAAAACAGCCCCAAGTGCCTCAGCCTTTCCTCATACGATCTTCCTACCATACCAGGCAACATCCTGGTAAACCTCCTCTGCACCCGTTCCAGTGCCTCCACATCCTTCCTATAGTATGGCGACCAAAACTGCACACAATACTCCAGATGTGGCCGCACCAGAGTCTTATACAACTGCAACATGACATCAGGACTCCGGAACTGAATTCCTCTACCAATAAAAGCCATACGCCATATGCCTTCTTCACCGCACTATTTACTTGGGTGGCAACTTTCAGAGATCTGTGTACA
>NC_057737.1:41331203-41368512 GCF_004010195.1 Chiloscyllium plagiosum | reverse complement strand
TCTACCGCTTTACCCTCGTCTACCTCCTTCTCAAAGAATTCAATAAGGTTTGTGAGGCACGACCTGCCCTTCACAAAACCATGCTGACTATCCTTGATCACATTATTCCTATCCAGATGTTCATAAATCTTATCCCTCACAATTTTCTCTAAGACTTTGCCCACAACAGAAGTGAGACTCACCGGCCTATAGTTACTAGGGTTATCCCTTCTCCCCTTCTTGAACAAGGGAACCACATTTGCTATCCTCCAATCTTCTGGCATTTATACAAATGCAAATCTTTCTGTCCTCTCTAATACCTTCCTGGGATGGCAGTGTTTGGTGATACAGCAACTGCAGATGGAGCACTTCACACACACCTGTCATTGCAGTGCCTGTGGGGCCAAAACCAATCATGTATTAAAACTGACACAGATCTTTTCACAGTCCTTCCAGGTTTGTACAAAGAACTTCGAGAACTGAGAATGGAGACACCTCTTGATGAGCACACCTTCTTAGGTGTTGCAGCTGATACAGGGCGGGTGTGCTACTTTGCTGAGCTTTTTAAAAAATCATCTTGCATTTTGATAGTGCACATAATGTGAGAAGTTTGAAATGTTAGCTTTCTAGGTGGATTATTTCTTACTAAATGGTGTTGAAGCATTTGTTTTTCCTGACATGAAGCTGTTAAGGCTGAAATACACCAGTTTATATCCAAGTTCCACTTGGATCTAGAGTTGTTGATACTATCCAGATATTCTAATTGAGGATTTATCTACCGGTGAGGCTGCAGTTCTACAACCAGCTATTTCCATAGCTCAAACTTCACAAACTTTAACAAGGCCAATAAATTATGCACAAGAGATTGAAAGTCATTAATTCAGAAGGACTGTTCCATGAACCTCGGATATCTTTACCACTTTTCAGCATTCTCTGCAATACTGGATCAGGATTGCCAACAATGGAGGCTGCTATAACTCAACTGAAGACCGATGACCCAATATGATTATCATATTTCCACTGTACAATCTAAAAGACTGAGCTTCCAGTGACTTCTTAAATCTTAAGTATTATTCATAGAACTGTTCCCTCGAGGTTCCTCCAAGGCGCTGAGCACGTTGATCAGCCGACATAGTGACTTCTGGACTCAGATGTGAAGTCACTGCCCGCACCAAGAAAAAGATTAGAGAGTGTATTCGTAGATATAATTTGGACTTTATTATACCAACGGCACCATATAAGCACAGTTCATCAATACTTTGTACTGTATGTTTAGAGCTACAATGCAGGAAGATCTTGGGAATATTGTAGTTTGGAGTTACACTATTGGCTTTATGATGAAGTAAATTGAAACTCAAATCTGCTTACTGCCGTTTGAAAATTTACGTTTAGTGAAAATCTACAAATAAAATGCTGCTAACAACATGCTAATCACAAAGGTATAGAATTGTTCTAAAAACTAAACTGGTTCCTGACATTTCCTTTAGTGAAAGAACCCTGACTTGTCAGGTCTAAGTGTGGCTGACTGTTAACTGCCATCCGAGGTCGACCAAATGGTCATTAAGTTGTATTGAACAGCTTCAAGAAGATGGCTTATAGCCACTTCTCAGGGCTCCTAGGGATGACCTATAAATGCTGACGAATGAATGCAAGTTGGATTGTGATGGACTCAGTATTCTTCCATTTAGGAAGGTCACAACTATCAAGGGTGACATAAAGTTACCTGCAAACTCCAGGGGTAGTTGCATGGTATGTCGATGGTAGGTCCATGCACTCTGTAATAATGACAGCAAAATAGGAAAGTTGCAAGTTGATACCTGAAACAACCAATATGTGACCACATTGTCCTTGCAAACTACCACACCATCTCCAACCACCCTTTCCTCTCCAAATACCTTGAATGCCTCCCAAATTCATGCCCATTTTTTCACAACTTTATGTTTGAAGAACTCCTATTGAATCCTGACACTGTATTGAAATGGCTATTGACAAAGTCACTCATTACTATGTATCTGTAAGACAAACTTTCCTCTACTCATCTTTCTTGAATTGTCTACAGCCTTTGACAAAGTTAATCACAATTTCATCCTCCAAAGCCTCTTCACTGACAGTCCTTTTGAGTGGGGCTGAACTCAGCTGATTGCATTTTGATGGATCCAATCAAATCCTAAATGGTTCCTCTACTGTGGGATAATGGGGAAATGCCATGACATTACTATATGGTATACTTTGTCACGTCTATTGGGGTAGTGAGTTTCCAGCTCACTACTCCAGTGAGATATGTCAAAGTATACCATATAGTAATTACCACAATGTTAAAAGCTAATGAAATGACCAAAAATCCCAATTTGTCTCTGACTGACTGCTCCTCAGCACAAAAGCAAAGTTACTAGGTGTCTTCAGTAAAAATAAAAATACTCTATTTATTGTAACACTCTTAGCTTTAACAAGAACAGTAAAAAAAATGGTTTTCTAACTTATGTATCTTAAACTTTACACTTTTTAAAATTCCCACACGCACAGACCCATGCAGACAAAGAAAGGAAGCATTCACGAGTTTTGGAAAGATTTGTAGCTCAGGTTGAGGTTTTGCATATAGGGTTTGCTTGCTGCTTCCAGCTCAGCGAGCAAACCTACATCCAGAAGCATTCAATATACAAATATCACTTATGGAGTGAATATAATAGTCAGAAGATCACAGTTCTGTATCACCAGTCCAACTCACTGAACTGGATGGGTTTGTCTCAAAATCCTTTCGATTTGTTGATAATACTTTGGTATTACTTGCGCAATGATGATCAGTTCACTGGTTGTTTGGTTGGACCCAGGGCTGTCTTGTTGTGTTTGGATTTGGCTTTAGAATGATTTCTTTCAGGGTTTCTAAATGCTGTTTTTCTTCTCTTTTAGCAGAAAATTGGAGAGATCAACTTTCCAAAGAAAGGGGCATGAATTGCTTGCTGCAGCTGACTTTCTGGAGACCTCCTTTCTTCACATTGGACAGAATCTTAGAAGGGTCTGAGCAAATCTGGGCTATGGATAGATGTGGGCTTGGAAAAGAAAACTTCCAAAACACTTTACACAAATGAGACTTAGCTAAAAGATTCAGAGAATCTATGTTGAACTGCAATCTGATCAATCAGAGGGATGGGTACATGTCAGAAGCTAGTATCTTTGGATGTTCTGAGGAATTTGTGAAGAAGGGTCACCAGATCCAAAATGTTAACTCTGATATCTCTCCATGCATGCTGCCAGCTCTGCTGAGCTTTTCTAGCTATTCTGTTTTTGCTTCTGATTTGTAGCATCCACAGATCTTTCGGTTGTTATCTGTGAATGTGAAGTGTGTGTGGCTGATACCCATGGACCGTACCCTGATACTTGCCCAGTGTCTATCAGGAAGGTCCTTTGGCGCACACAGCAAGCCGGAGTTGCCAGGTACCCACTCATACTTCCATGTCAAGAATTTTGAGTGCCTAATTTCCTCACAGCAGAAGATATGATAGAACACTTCATTTAATGAGGCAAAATGTACTGTAAATAGAATTGTTAATAAGCAATAATCACACATAGGCAACATGCTGCTGACTATTGAGAATCTTACCTCCTCACCTGGAATTTAGTGAAAAGATGAACAAGTTGTTTCTGACATTAAGATTGACCTTGCTCGACTTCCCATACAATTCTGACACTTTTTTCACCATAGTCTACATCGCTCCGACCTCTATAGGATGCTGCCTGTTGTTTCACATATATCAGTTAGCGTGCTTTCCAAGCTGCAAACAACTTCTTGTACATTCTTCCCTAATGAAGCAGTGTTAAAGGAATAATCTATACAGCCAATCTTCTACCGGACTGATTCCTGAGATGGCAAGCCTGACAGGAGAGACTCAATCAGTTAGGACCTGATTCGCTAGAAATTAGGAAAATGAGGGGGAATCTCATAGAAACCTAAAAATTCTAACAAGACAGGGTAAATGCAGGAAGTGTGTTCCCAATGACCAGAGTCTTAGGGTAGGCCATTTAAGACTGAAATGAGGAGAAATGTTTTCACTCAGGGTGGGGAGTCTGTAGAAGTCTCTGCAACAGAAAACATTTGAGGACAAAATATTAAATGTTTTCAAGAAGGACTTAGATATATTTCTTCGGGCTAAGGGAATCAAAGGGTATGGTGAGAAAGTGGGAATAGAGTGTTGAGTTGGATGATCAGCCATAATCACATATAATGGTGGAGGAGACTCGAAGGGCCAAATGGCCCATACCTGATCCTATTTTCTGTTTAAAATAAATTATTTTGAACTAACATTTTCTGATAATGCTCCCAGGAAGTCCTTGGGCATATTTTCCAATGTTAAGGTTGCTATGTAAAGACAATTTCTTCTTGAATTGTAAAATAACAGGCTATAATTTCAGATATAGACTCCACAAAGTATTTATTTATAAGGGACAAAAAACAAGAACGTACAATTAGTAAAACTATTGATTCTATTTCAACTGAACTCTCCCAGAATACCACTTGCTATGAAAAGGTGACAATTTTCTCAAGATTCTGCAAAGTGATGTTGCTGGAGTTCATTCTCATATGTTCCCAGCTTCTCTCAAATGTCAACCAGTCTGACTAAGCATGGGAATGTAGTGGAACTCTTCCCCCTGCAAGAATAGAGGGTGGAACTCACTTCCTACACCTGCTGGTGTACACAATGCTGAACGATACCACTGGCCAAGTAAAGATCTAATCTCCTACTGTGACTCATCCCTGCTGTACTGCTCCCCCCCTCATCAGGTCATTATTGAAGACAATAAGATTCCTTGAAGGCAATAAGAGACACCACACTCTACAGATATTTTATTACAGGTTTTCCTGCAATGTGAAATCATTTGTTTTATTTCTTCCTGTGAGAAACAAACCATGAAAACGAGAATAAACCATTGAACAACTTGTCTTTCGGGAGACATCTTCCAGCGTGTGTTCTTCTTTCCTTTATTCTGACGATGTTTGTTCAATAAACAGAAATTAGAGTTACATATGTTAAAAACTAAACTGCTTTAAAGTCCCTTGACTTCCTCTGAAACCTCTGCCTCACACTACAGGTGACCCCACTGCACTACACACTCTCTCTCACACAGATACTCCTACAGACTCACATCCCATGCAGACACTATCACGTGCACTCACAGCCACACACTCACATGCACACACTCACTGTATCTCTCCTACACACACACACATGTACATTTATAGGGTGAATTTGTTTTTGCAAAATTACATTTTATTTTGCTCAAAAATTGCAGGAATCCACGTAAGACTCTAAATCCCACTTTAGAAATAGAACCAGTTTGATTCAATATTGGGACACAGACAGACCTCACACCTTAATGCATTGTCTGAGCTGAGATGGCACCTGTTGTTAGAAAAGCTAGAGAAGTCTTGAGAATGTAATTTAAAATAAGTTCTGGGATTTACATATCAAAGAACAGAAACCAGTACATCCCATTCTAAAAGATGAAAGGCTGAATCTAAAATTGTTTAATGTATCATTACATCTCCATCACACTGAACTCCTGTGGCTATAAATTCTGTGTCTTATGGTCTTATTCTCCACAACCACCCGATAAAGGAGCAGCACTTTGAAAGCTAGTGTTTCTAAATACACCTGTTGGATTATAACCTGGGGTTGTGTGATCTTTAACTTTATCCCAGGAGAGGGATTTATACAGTGCTAATTGGATGCCCTGGCTCATTAGCCTGGTAGCCTGTTCATTAGGATGTTTGGTGTCCAAAGCAGCCAGTCTGGTGCACAGATCAGCGAACTGACGAGCCTATCAGCCCTATGATTGCTGTTGCTCTGAACAGCAGGAAATCCTTGTTTTCCCCAGACAGTGAAGTCTCTACATTTTTATTTCACACCATGCATTGTTCTGTTACACATAGATTTACTTGGAGTTGCTGGCTGTAGGAACAAATGCTGCTGAGTTCAACTAAAATACCTACTGTCTCATATCTTACATCCACATCCCGCAATGGCATGTGTGGCTGTGCAACACTCTACCTTGGATACTCTGGACCTCTCTACTACTTTGATTTAAGTCAGTCCTCAAAATCTACTTCTTCAATCAGGCTCTTGAGCAAATCTGATCTACTTTGTAGTTGTTTTCATTGGTAGTTTTTGTCTGATCACACTCTGGTGAAACTGCTCAAGATGTTAACTATATTAAAAGAACTTTACAAATCAAATTGTTGCTGTTCATGAATATCATGGTTGTTCTCGAATGCTGGTTTATGGTCACAAATATCCGTATCTTGCAATGTTAGAATGTAACATCGGGATGTCATGACACCTTGTCTGTACTTTAGTAAATATTACACCTGGTTCGAGCTTGAGTATAGAACATGTTTGTAATACTCGACCAAGTTGAATTATCAGGTAAGTATGTAATGCTGTCTATGAGGCCATTTGCCAACACATTTTCTTTGTGGTATTTGATTAGTTGAATGTGATGGACATTTAATAATCACAGAACTGTGAAACCTTGATGTGCAAAGGAAATTACAGTCTTCTCCCACTAAACAAAGGTTGCATCTTCAAATCCCATATCAATGATCCATGCAGAAGGTTGACACTCCAATGCAATACTGACGTGTTAAATCAAGGTCCCAAACACTTTCTCAAGCAGACATTTAAAAATGGCACAATGTGGAGATAGTGAATTAATATAATCAAAACAGATTATCTGGCATTATCATATTGCTCCTTGTGGCACAGTGGCTCAATGGTTAGCACTGCTGCCTCACAGCACCAGGGACCCAGGCTTGATTTCAGCCATGGGTGACTGTCTGTGTGGATTTTTTTAGATTAGATTAGATTACATTACAGTGTGGAAACAGGCCCTTCGGCCCAACAAGTTCACACCGCCTCCGCCGAAGCGCAACCCACCCATACCCTTACCCCTTACCTAACGCTACGCGCAATTTAGCATGGCCAATTCACCTGACCTGCACATCTTTGGACTGTGGGAATAAACCGGAGCACCCGGAGGAAACCCACGCAGACACGGGGAGAACGTGCAAACTCCACACAGTTAGTCACCTGAGGCGGGAATTGAACCCGGATCTCTGGCACTGTGAGGCAGCAGTGCTAACCACTGTGCCACCGTGCCGCCCAGTGCCACCGTGCCGACCAGTGCCACCATGCCGCACAGGGAGTTTGCACATTCTCCCTGTGTCTGTGTGGGTTTCCTCCGGGTGCTCTGGTTTCCTCCTACAGTCCAAAGATGTGCAGCATGGGTGAATTGGCCATGCTAAATTGCCCATAGTGCACAGGGATGTGTAGTTAGGTGCATTAGTCAGGGAAAATGTAGAGTAATAGGGGTTGGGGAATGCGTATGGGTGGTTACTCTTTGGAGGGTCAGTGTGGACTTGTTGGGCCAAATAATCTGTTTGGCCCAACAAAATTGAAGCCACATTTCCAACACTACATATGAAAAGTCCTACACTTTGGGATGTGTTTTGGAACATTTTTTTAAGCTGTGATATAAATTCAAGTTTCCTCTTTTATTAAATGCTGTTGTGAACTCCTCTGTGACAGTGAATTATTCTTCAGAACGAATGCAACTAGCACAGGAGTCAGCTTTAGAAGCTTTCCATGGATTTTAAAGGAGCTGGATTGTAATATGTGTAACTGGGATTCCCACTAATTAAATTAATTTAGTTTATAAAATTAAACTGGTCAGAATAAAAGCATGTGAAACATGTAGTGGAAACCTATTCCTGAGACGGCATAGTGCCTCAATGGTTCGCACTGCTGCCTCACAGCGCCAGTGATGCAGGTTCAATTTCAGCCTCGGGCAACTGTCTGTGTGGACTTTGCACACTCTCTCCATGTCTGTGTGGGTTTCCTCAAGGTGCTCCAGTTTCCTGCCACAATCCAAAGATGTGCATGATAGGTAGACTGGCCATGCTAAATTGCCCACAGTGCCCAGGAATGTGCAGGCTAGTGGATTAGCCATGGGAAATGCAGGGTTACAGGGAGGTGGGTTTGGTGGGATGCTCTTCAAGGGTCGATGTGGACTCGATGGGCTGAATAGCTTGCTTCCACATTGTATGGATTCTATGAAAGGTGAATGATTTTAAGGTCTGGCTCCCACAATGTAGTTAGTTCATAGATCAGCTGCACATTATTCTAATAGATTGAGCAAAAGCAGAACTTGGTTCTGACACATGCAGCATCACCCATAAATTACTTTTGTTCTGTGTGTGCGCAGAACAACAATAATTTCCCCACAAACAACAATAAGGCGAACAGCCAGATAATCTGTTATTAATTAAGAACAGGAGAATCCTTTGATTAGTGCGTTAGAATCTTTTACATTCACTGGAGAAAGGAAAACGACCATTGATTTCATCTGAAAAATGGTGCCTCTAACAGTGCAATGTCACCAGACCAATGATCCAGAGGCCCATGTTCCTGTTCTGAGACTACAGGCTTAAAGCCAACAGGACAGCTGGTAGAATCAGAATAACATCTGGTAAATAAAGCAAGTACTGGTGACCACACAACCATCATAGGTGGTTTTAAACCCACCTGCTTCACTAATGTTCATTGTGGAAGAAAATCTGTTGTCCTTACCTGATCTGGTCTATATGTGACTCCAAGCCCACAGCAAACTGCTTCCTGAAATTGTACCAAGCTATGTCATTCATGTGTATTTAGGAATGGACAACAAATGGTGACCCTGTCAGTTAACTCCAACATCCCATGAAAGAATAAAGGGCCTGAATACATTATGTGGTTAAATCTTGTAGTTGAACTTGACGCCACCTTCTAACTCAGAGGTGAAAATGTAAATCAAAAAGGCCTTGACTGAATCAGAAGGATGTGGGTTCAAACCCTCCCCAAAGACAAATACATAAATAAGGTTGACATTTCAGTACTATTCAAAGGACAGCAATTGAGTTCTTCCAATGGACTCAACCACCAGGTAAAACAGATCATCTAGTCATTTATTTCTTTTTTGTTTTTAGAGGGACCTTGCACAAATCGGCTGCAACTTTTCCTACATTTCAACAGGGCTGACTGTTCAGAATTACTTCATTAGCTATAAAGTGCTTTGGAGTCCTTGGTTTGTGATGTACATTATAAAACTGCAAGTTTGTTTTCTATCTTACACTAAACTAAAACTATATTTCAATACAGGAGGATAGCACAGTTGGTTCATTTGCTTGAAAACCTGGATTACAATTTGAAAGTCTATTTAAACAAACACTTTGGTAAAAGGAAACCATTAAGAAGGCCCTGAATCTATTCATTTAAACTTGCCCTATCCAAAAGAGCCAAAGGGCCTTGGTAAGTTTGGCTTCAGGCATAAATATTCAATACAAAATCAGAAATTGCTGGTGAAACTCAGCAGGTCTAACAGCATTTGGGGGAGAAAGCAGAGTTAACATTTCAAGTCTGGTAACCCTTCATCAGAACTAATAGCTGCTGGGATAAAATGGATTTGTGCCAAAGATGAGGTTGGGATATGTCGGGAGACAGGTGAGCGAATGAGTGGAGGTGGAGCCCAGATAGAGATAGAAGGATAGAAAGAGAGAGATATGGAAGGGGTAGTCAGATCAGGGGGCTTATTTATAGCAGACCAGGACAGAAGAGGAGGTGAATAAGTGAAAGTTATTTTAGTGAATATTCAATACTTTTCCCAAGATGAAATGGAAATTTGAATCATTGACAGACCCACATTTTTACTTTCAAATGGGGGTGGCAACCTTTTCTGATAATCTGA
Source organism: Chiloscyllium plagiosum (assembly GCF_004010195.1). NCBI lineage: Eukaryota > Metazoa > Chordata > Chondrichthyes > Orectolobiformes > Hemiscylliidae > Chiloscyllium > Chiloscyllium plagiosum. The sequence continues at coordinate 41,358,759 of NC_057737.1, read as the reverse complement.
TTTGACCTAGAATTGGGTTTGGCTCCTTACACCACTTGATTTTCATAGATCCTACTGGACGACTACATAGATCTCACAACTACAATCATGACGAGACTCATCAACGGTGGCCTTGCCAAACAGCTCCAATGGTGGTTGCGTTACATAGAGAAGAAGAATGTGGCCCTACCTGTCTTCCCTTGCAAGAACTGACAAGCAAGGTTCTGAAGAAATACGATTACCATGTATATCCATCTCTTATATCTGCAAACAAGATATATAATTGGCCCCAACTGCCTGTCAGCTATGATTCATTTAAGGTGGGGCATTATCAATTGAGAACATACAGAAACTGTAACCACAACTCCTGGACTGGATACACATGAATAGCTTACAAAAATGTCAAATCATTTTCTCATTGCGACATATGGAGAAACTAACTGTAAAATTTGACAGCAGCAGGTCCCTTTCAAATACCACCTTGATTCACTGTCATACAACAAATTGTACTTCTATCACGTGTTCAGCATAATGAAACATCATAATTGCTCCGTCTGTTTATACAATCTAGATTCAGGATTTATCATAGAATTTTGCAAAGTGAACTCCTCCATTCTGTATTTTAAAATTATTTCTGAAGATGCTAAATTTAAAAAAAAAACTAACATTCTGACAACTGGATACCAATGTGATTAAAATCAAACTGCAATAGCCTTGGTGCTACAGATGTGACAGAAAGATTCCAATGGAAACAGAGGAATCAAAGATAAGCTTCAACTGATTAAACTAAAAAGGGGAAACTGTCAAATTAAAGTATAAAGCAGTCACAGGACATGAAATATTAACTCTGTTTCCCTCTCCACAAATGCTGCCAGATTTGCTGAGTTTCTCCAGCATTTACTGTGTTTGTTTCAGATTTCCAGCAGCTGCAGTTCTTTGTTTTATTAGAGACTGATCTGTTTAGAAATACAGAAGTTAAGTACTGACCAGACTGATCATTCTGCTACATATTGCACAGCTGCTTTTAGATTATCTTACTTTAGTCTTGATATAACTTTAAGCATATTTTTACTCAACCAGTTCAGACATGTTATGACACATCTTCTGGAATAGGCAAAGAAAACTGAGAGGCGACCTTGTTGGAAAATACAAGATTCTTGGGGGATTTGACAGTGTAGATGCAGAAAGCTTGTTTTCCCCTTTCGGAGAACTCAGAACCACAGGACATATTCTCAGAATAGGGGGTCATATATTTAAGACAGAAATGAGGAGGAATTTCTCTCACAGGGAGTGATTTCTTTAGCCCAGAGAGCTTTCAAGTCTGTCATTAAGCATATTCAAGGCTGATACAGACAGATTTTTAATCAGTAAGGGAATCAAGGGTTATGTGAAAAAGGTAGGAATGAGGGGTTGAGGATTATCAGATTAGCTTTGATCTCATTAAATGGCAGATCAGACTTGATAGGCTGAATGGCCTACTTCTGTTCCTATGGCTTATGGTCTAATGGCCCTAAACTTCAGCTAGATATAAAACAATATCAGCATCAGATAAAATTTTATACTGGGTCATGTAAAATATTGGTTAGTGTATATATTGGATAGTGTGCCTCCTCTAAGAATGTTGTTGACCTTGTTGAGAGTGAAACATTAAACAAACACTGTTATTTACATACTAGTTTCATGCACCATAACCAGGCTTCATGAAACCACAAAAGATCACTATGATGAAGGACCTGAGTGGTTGCAACTCCACTGGACAACTGCTTTTTGTCAGCATAGGGTCCTGCAATGTGAAATGTCTTGATCCACAGTGTCAGGGTGTGGCACAGCCTAGCTTTGACCAAATGTATCTTTTGTTTTACAAGCAGAACTTGGACAATGGCAACACCACCCTCTTCTCTGTGATTTCCTACCCTTTCACTTCACCTTCGTGCATTCTGCTTCATCATATGAAACCCAAGCATCGCCACAAAAGCAATACAAAGCAAATCTAACATCGACCACATGAGAGAATTTAGGACAGTTGCCCAAAAGATTGGTCAGGATTTACAGATTTCCCATCTACAGATGTGAATCTGACAATGAGCAGAAATTTCTTTGATTACAGTGCAAACATAAATTCTGTTTCTTTCTCCTTAGATGCTGACAGACCTGCTGAGTTTCTCCAGCTTTCTCTATACTTGGAGATTTTAAAGAATGATCAATAGTCCAGAATTACGTGTTCAGATATCTCAGAAGGTTGTGGGACCAGAGATCACAAGCAGAAAAGAAAGGAAAAATTGTATAGGGATTTGAAAACAAAGATGAGAGTTTTAATGAGACATTACTCAACCAGGAATGGGTGAATATTGGTCAGCAAGGAGACGCATAATGGACGATTGGGAACTGGTGTAAGTAAAGATACAGGCAGACCTTAAGTTTATGGAGGTTAAACTTGGAGGCTGGCCAGAAGACATTGAATGAGTCAACACACAAAATAAGAGTAGCAGATGAACTGAAGCAGGGCTGGCTTTGTGTCTTTACAAAGATAGAAATAAACAGTCATAGTTATGACACAGATGTGTGGGAGGCCCAGCTCTGGTTAAATATGACACCAGATTGTGAACAGGCTGGCTCAGCTTGTGCCCGAAACGTCGATTCTCCTGTTCCTTGGATGCTGCCTGACATGCTGCGCTTTTCCAGCAATACATTTTCAGCTTCGGTTGTCAGGGGCAGGTTAGAGTCAGTAGCTAGGGACAGAGTTTGTAGTGAGGACTGAAGAATGGTTTTGGCATTCCAATAATTAGATCAAAGAAATTTCTGCTCATTGTCAGTTAGACCATTAGATAAATTAGCAACAATGGAGCTATCAAGAAAAAGCGGCTGGTGAGGTAGATGGTGATGCGTAAATGCATAACTTGAAATAAAAACAGGAAGTGTTGAAAACACATGTCCGGCAGCATCTGTGGAGCAAAGAAAACAGAGTTAACATTTTGAGTCCAGCAAAACATTTCTTCAGAGTTCCTGCACAGACCTGCTGAGTTTCTCCAGTACTTGCCGTTTTTATTTCAGATCTCCAACATCCTCAGTACTTTGCTTTTATATAAATTGATGTGTTTTTGGATGATGTAGCATAAATAAGAATTAGGAGAATGTCAAGGAGATAATTCTTGGAGAAATCCAGAGGGAATGGGAAAAGAAGCCATTACAGATGACACTCAGCAATTGTTAAATGGATGGAACAAAGCAATGCAGTCCCATCAGCTGAGTGGTGAGATATTAGAGGAGGATAATGTGTTCAACTGTATTAAAGGTAGCAGGCAGGTCAAGAATGATGAAGAGGAATTGCCAACCTTTGTCACAGTCATAAAGGATGTGGTTTGTGATTTTGCTAAGAGTTATGATGGTACTTTGATAGGGGAAGAAACCTGTTTGAAGTTGAAAGACTTCGAGATATTCGAAATCTTGGTCGTCAACAATTTCCATTGCTGCAGAGGTGCAATAGAACAAACAGAATGCGAAATAATAACTAAAACAGTGGAACTTAAATTGAATGATGCCATGAATAACCTGTGTAGTATCTAGTCAAATTACATCTTGAACATTATGGCCCATTCAAGTTTGAACATAACAGAGAGATGTTAACATCAGATGGTGTAAAACATCTTATGATTTCAAGTCTTTAAAGAAAGTGGATTAAAGAACTCTGCACAAAATGGTGAAATTGGTTGATAATACCAAACTGTGAATGGTATTGGAGGAAGCAACTCAGAAGTTGCAGAATAAATTTGGCAGAATAAATATGTAGACAGATTAAAGGCAAATTAAATTTAATGAAACTATGTACATAGGAAGGAAAGTAATCATTACACATACTTCAGGAATAGTATTTGAGCAGCAAGATAACGTAGAAAGATCAGCTTAGAACAATTCCCAAAGGCCACTTGATTTTCATTTTTAAGTTTTAAACTTGACAAATGACATCTTTAATGAGGTAGGATCAAGAGTGTGATGCTGGAAAAGCACAGCAGGCCAGGCAACATCCGAGGAGCAGGAAAATCAACGTTTCGGGCAAAGGCCCTTCATCAGGAATGAGGCTGTGAGCCGAGGGGGTGGTGAGATAAATGAGAGGGGGGTGGGGCTAGGGGGAAGGTAGCTGGGAGAGCCACCTTGAGAAGGTGACGGTACACTTATTTCTTGAACTGTTGCAGTCCATGATAGACTAGGTGCACTCATAATGCTGTTAGGAAGGCAGCTTTAGATTTTTGACCTTGTAACAATGAAGGAATGGTGATGCAGTTCCAAGTCAAGAAGAGTGTGGTTTAAAGGGTAACCTGCAGGTCATGGCATTTGTTGTCCTTATCATTCAAGGTGATGGTGGTTTAGAAGGTGTTGTGATAAGTAGCCCTGGTGAGTTGTTGCAGTGCATCTTGTAGATGATATACACCTGCTGCCAGTCTGTGTTGGGGTGGAGGGAGTAAATGTTGGAAGTAGTGGATAGGATGCCAATTTCTTGATATCATGTGAAATGAAGACTGGCATATGTAATGCTGAGTATATCAGGAGGATGTCTAATGTGCTCTACGATCAATAAAATACTTTTGAATTAATGTTACTATTGTGAAGTAATGGATACAGCATTAAATTTGTACACAGAAAGCTACCACAAACAGCAATGTGATGAAAACCAGGTAAAATATTGACTGAGGAATAAATATTGGCAAGGATGCAAGGGAGATCAATCCAGTCATTCTCTGAAATAGTGATTTTACATTCACTGGAGGGACTAGATAGGCTTCAGTTTAACATCAGATACAAAAGACAGCATCTCAATACAGCAGTTCCTGAGTACAGTCTGGAGTGTCAACTGGATTTGTATGCTCAAATTTTAACAAAACTGCTAGAGTTGAGCATTGTAGAAGAGCCTGTCAGGGTACAGACCTTCAACACTCACAATACAAGCAAGCCCAAGTGGCAACTTGCATGGAGCACTTGTCATATTGATCATACACAGTGAAAGTGAACAATCAGATATACTATCACACCCACAGATCCATACCCCAACTGGAGAGTCTGCTCTTCAACATTAGGCAGCTGAACAGGAAGAGGTAAACACACCACCTGCACAAGACATCAACCATCAGATCCAGAAGTCCACAGCAACCCAACAATTGAAATAGAACAATGACAGGTACCATGACAACCACTAGTGATACAGGACGACATTCCTTGGGGAAACAACTTCACTCAGGTGAACAGCTAATAGCAACAAGCATACATGCTATTAAAAGACATACTATTGCATTGGACACACTCAACAATCTGGATTGTTGACACCCCTGTTCATCACATACCTTGATTCCTGACCCTCTTAATCACTGCAGACCCTTGATCTTGCTGATCCCCATTTCATGGCCTCTGCCCCTCCCCTCTCACTGCCAAACTTCTGGTTAGTGGCTTCTGCTGCTCCATGATCACATTGGTTACTGCAGACTGCTCATCCCACAGAATCTCTCGCTGCTTGCCTCTTTGGATGGTTGCTTTCCTCTCTCAGATCCTTGCTTTCAGAGGGGTCTGAGGCAGAAAACATAACTTTGGTGGGAACTATTTGAACAGATGGCAAAAGGAAAAGCCGAGAGTGGAAGAGACATTGAACCGAAGGACTGTAAGGGTTGATGGAATGCACATGCTGCAAACTGGAGGGTTTTTCAGTGTGACAGAGGGTCAGAGGTCAGAGGTCAGAGGCAGGGGTCACTCCAAGATGATGCCAATCAAGTCACATAGCCTTATATTACAGCAGGTGTGAAAGAACTTTAAAATAAAACTGATGCTGCTAAATACAAGTACAGAGCCGGTTAATTGACCTTCATGAAAGAAGGACAATTTAAAACTAGGCAACCTAAAATGGAAACTTACTGTATTAGAACAGACGGCCAATAGTTTATTAAAGGAGTATTTTATGAAGCTATGATAGAAAAGAGAACAGGAGAAAGATTTGGGAAGGAGTGTATGAACTAAAGGTACTGCTGCAATAGTAGAATGATTGAAACGAGGCATATACAAGATACCAGAGTTGAGGGGTATGTAAGTCTCATAATGTTAAAGAAAATGACAGAGAGATGAGGGAATGGATTTGAAAATAAAGCTGAGTGTTTTCATGTTGCCAAACCAGGAACCAGTGTAGGTCAGCAGCACAAGAGTGAGGAATGAGTGGGACTTGTGTGGGGTATGACAGAAGGAGCAGAGTTTCACTTTAATGTAGAGTTGAAGATGGCAACGTTGACTGGGACACTGGTGGGTAGTCAAGCCTAGAAACAACAAAGTACAGATGAATAAAAAATATTTCCAGAGATTGACCTAACTATATTTTCTAATTATTTATTAACTTGAAGCCATCTTAGGGAGAGTACAGTGAGTTACTGAACTGTCTGTTCACCTCTGGAATCTGGATTTCAATTCAACTTGGATTGAAGGAAACCAGAGCACCCAGAGGAAATCCACACAGACATAGGGAGAATGAGCCACCATGCTGCCTCAGGAGTCAGTTTCACATTCTTTTATTCTGACCAGTTTAATTTAATAACTTAATAAATGGGAATCCCAGTTACGCATAATATAGTCCAGCTCCTCTAAAATCAGAGCCCTACATGAACAATATCAATATGTGCCAATGGTGTAAAACTAGCTGAATCAATAGTCTCATTCTGAGGAATTGCAAGAATGGCTGGCTAGGGAAACGGAAAATGTAGTACTAAAGGCTTTAATCTCTGACTATGAGGAATAAGCCATTTGTTGAGATATTGCATTATTCTGTGTCTAACTAAGCAGTTTTTAAGCTGGAAGATATCAATGCATTAGGAGAATATTCCATTCTGTACTGCTAGTGGTTCTCTACTTGATGAGTGCAAACTAGTTACTGAAAAGAAACCCTTGTATAACACTAGCCGATATTTACTTTTATGACTTGTTCCTTTTAACAGAAAATTATCACAGTATAAACAAACCACAAATCGTTGAAGGTGCAGGGCAGGTTGAGAAAGTGGTTAATAAATTGTGTATTAACTTTGCTCACAGCCATAAACATAAGATTAAAAGTGTACCTCCTGTTCATCTTACAAAAATCAAGCATTGGCAACAAGTCACTTGGAACAACAAATATAGCATGAAACATTATTTTCATAAAAGCACAGAATAGCTACAGCACACGCAAGCACATTTAGCCCATTGTGTCTGTTCTGGCTCTTTGCAAGAGTCACCCACCTAATCTCACTACCCTGACTTTTCCCCTCAGCCATGCAATTCTTTCCTCCTCAGATAATTGTTCAATTATCTTTTAAAACCACAATTGAATCTGTCGCCACCACACTCTAAGGCAAAGCATTCCTATCCTTAAACACTCCCTGCATTTAAAAAAAAATGTTGTTTTGTCATTATTGCTCCTTTTGCTAATCACCTTAAACTAGTGCCCTGTGCTTCTCATACCTCCTGCTAACAAGAGTGTTTCTCTCTGCGTACTATACCCAGACTCCTCTTGATTTGAAACAAATACCCTTTTAATCTTCTCTTCTGACAGAGAACAGCCACACCTTATCCAATCCATCCATGTTCCTCATCCCTGGAGCCATTTCCTTGAATTTTCTGTACTCTTTCCAATGTCATACACATCCTTCCTAAAGTGTGGCATCCAGAATGGGACAGAATACTCCAGCTGAACCAAATCAATGTAACATAACTGTGTAACATCACATAACATCACATCACATCCTTGCTTTTGGGCTCTTACAAAGAAGCCCACATTCTTTATTCACCATTTTCTCAAGTTGACCTGTCTCCTTCAATGATTTGTCCACTAATAGCCCTGTCCCTCTGTTTCTGTAATTACTTTAGAATTGTGGCTCTTAAGTTGTATTGCCTTTCCTTGTACTTCTCACCAAAATTTATCACTTCACACTTTTCTGCATTAAATTTCATCTGCCACTCATCTGCTGTAATTCCACCACCAGTCTATCTACGTTCTCCTCTCCATTTCCAATATTTCCAGTTTTATAAATTAGGAAATTGTGCCCTGCACACCCACATCTAAATCATTAATATTTACCAACAAAAATAACAGTCCGAAACTGACCTCTAGACTCCAATGCATGCCTCCATCCAATCTGAAAAATAACTGTTCACCGGTACTGTTTCCTGTCTTTCAGCCTTTTTGTTTCCAACTACTATCCCTATTCAAAGTGCTTTTGTTCAGATAAGAGTCCTTGGGTAACAAGATCCCTCTGTTACCTTGTACAAGCGGCCTCTTTCTTGTATGAGCCAAGCACAGAGTGTCTGTACTTGAGGTTTCACAGCTAAGCCCAGTATAGTACTGAAAACTAAACTGGCTCTGCCACACTCTCCTCTATTATAGTCAGAGCCCACCAACCATTTTTCACATGCAACAGAAGAATATTGTGTGGAAACAGGCCCTTCGGCCCAACAAGTGCACACCGACCATCCAAAGAGCAACCCATTCAGACCCATTCCCCTATACCTAACACTACAGGCAATTTAGCATGGCCAATTCACCTAACCTGCACATCTTTAGACTGTGGGAGGAAACCAGATCACCCGGAGGAAACCCACACAGACACAGGGAGAATGTGCAAACTCCACACAGACAGTTGCCCGAGGCGGGATTTGAACCCAGGTCTCTGGCACTGTGAGGCAGCAGTGCTAACCACTGTGCCACCATGCTGACAGGAACTGTACAGGCATCAATGGAAAGATCAGCTTTATTCCTACTACCACCAATTTTAACTCCTTCACTCACTGCAGTGATGCAGCGCACCATTGCATAAAACTTCAAAGCCTAGTCTTCTCACAGACTGTGTGATAGCTCACAAGTGGAGGCTGAACAGCATGTACTCCACTATTCAAATTAACCCAAAAGATTGTTTCAGAATCCCAGATTCCTCTCAAGTGGTCAGTGCATGGTTTTCCACTGTAGAAATGTTGTGTAACTACAGACACTGGTGTTATACCAAGTAATCTTTTACAATAGACGCCACATTCCCTTCTCACAGAATGAGATGTCAGAATGGGCCCAGGCTAATTTGGATCAAACTGACAGGATACACATTCATTTCCTATTGTGGTTCAATCCTTAGCATTGATAAATTGACACCAAGGTTGGGTGAAATCATGCCTTGTCGTGCAAATATTGGAAATGTGTTTGCAAAGATAAGCTTTATTTGTAATATACCTAAAAATAGTCTTCTATACTGTATGTATCTATGATCTATTCCAAATTGATCATGACATAAAATGTGATCATCTATGACTTCTCTCTATCGAGCATGCTGAGTATATCAATTCATCTATAGAATCCCTACAGTGTGGAAGCAGGTCATTCAGCCCATCAAGTCCACACTGACCCTCTGAAGAGCATCCCAACCAGATCCACCACACCCCTGCACCCCCCCCACCCTATCCCTATAACTCTGCATTTCCCATGGCTAATCCACATAACTTACACATCCCTGGACACTATGGGTAATTTAGCATGGCCAATACACTTAACCTGCACAATTTGAACTGTGGGAGGAAACTGCAGTATCCAGAGGAAACCCATGCAGACATTGGGAGAATTTGCAAACTCCACACAGATACTTGCCTAAGGGTGGATTCGAACCTCAGTCCCTGGCAGTGTGAGGCAGCAGTGGTAACCATTAAGCCATCGCAATCGTTACAGTAATTTTTACATGTTACATTAACTATACGCTTTCAACAACAATTGTGCAGCTGGAGGGTTTCCAAAAGATACCAGCTCATTGATACACTATGGCTGAAAGAGACTGGCCTATCTCCTCAATGCCTTGGTAATAGATATCCAAGCTTTATTGCGTCCCTCAGTGCTTGTCCTGCACTTTGGAATGTGCCAGTTTGCCACAATTGGTCAAGGACAACACTTTACATTTGAAGACCAACAAATTTTTGGCAGACTATTGAGTGCCTTTCATCAAGTTGATGGACCTCCAAGTGCAGTGAATGTTTGGTTCAGAGTGCATCCTGGGAAATAGCCTGTAGAGCACAGAATCCTGTGTCATGGTGCTGCTTGGAACAAACCTCAACAAAATCACTGCATCTCTCTCCAGAACCTCTTTGCAAAGGCATATTCCAGAAGACGAAGTCTAGAATAGCCACCACAGCCATCTCGAGGGCAGCATACAGTAGCATGGAGAGTTTGGGTGAGCACAATTGATCTGTCAGGAGGTGCCATTCCTCACTACCACTGAATTTACTTAGTTATTGCACATAATTGAGTATTCATTTTATCTTCCAAATTTATCTCTTTTTTGTGAAGAGTACCACCAGCATACCATGATTATGATGCATTCTATTTAGTGTTTTAGTCTTTGTACATTGCAAGTCATGACCTAGTATTAGGTGAAATAAGTTCAGAGAATAAGAACAACAATTCAGTCCAGGTTTTACAGTGATTTATGCTGTCCCTACTTTTATATCTGATTTTAAGTTTTTTATTTATAGTTCAATAGCAAGGCCAACAGAAATAGAAGTGGTTAGATATTAAGTTTATCTGCAGAGAATGTTTAAAAAGTGGAAAAGCAAAACAGATGTGCAAGAGATTATGCAATTGGCAGGAAGGTGTAATTATAGTGTGATATTTACATAAGCATATACTATCATAAAGGTTTATTTAGGAATTTATAATAGGTTGACACAAAAATATGACAACTGAAAGTAAAATTTTATACACATGGACTATATGATTTCTAAAAAATCATCCTCAACCAGACACCCTGCATGTGCCACCGATGCCCACTGTTGCGACACTTTAATTTTTTTAATAGATATTGTATTATGTAACATGTGTAGTATTTGCTGCTGCAATATGTCCCATTGACACCGGAGTTTACATATATGCCCCAGTTTTTATCTATGCATGCCAGATGTCAGCTTTTAAAATGATATTGTAGTTTGGCATCATTTGTGCCTGCCTTCAAACCCCTCTCCACGATTTTAACTCCCCGGTTACTAGGAGTGGCAACGCTACCCACCACAAGAAAAAAGTGACCTCGTAGGTTGTCAAGTGTTGGGAAATATGAAAAAATTCCAGGAAAGAAAAGGTATTTACATAATGTCTTTCATGGCCTCAAGCCGCACAAAGCTCTAAATAACTAATGTTCTTTTGAAGTGTAGCCACTGTGTTAGTACATAATGTGTAAAATCTGGCTGCCAATTCTTGCACAATATGTGTCACAGACAGCAAAGAAAAAAATGATCATGCAAACTGGTTGATGCTGGTTGAGGGAGAAATATTGTTGAGACAACTGAGGCAAACTCAATTATCTTTCTTTGAGAAGATACAGCTCTTTGACATGACTTTGAGAGAACAGAAGGAGCAGACGCAGAATAAGAACTTCTTATTTGGGACATGGCATCTCCAAACGTGAGACATTGAAGTGTCAGCCTAGATTGTGTACCCAAATCTCTGACATGGGGCTTTAATTCAACTAGGAGGCAAGAATGCTAACAAAACAGCCACAGTTAACTCCTCATTTAGGCTGATTTACACACGTGAAGAAAAGTTTAAATGTCAGTTCTTCATCCATTGAGCCCAGCTCAGTGTATGGTCTCTGGGTTTCCCAATTTTGAGCCATTACAGATAAGTCCAATGTTGTCCCCATTTAGTATCCACATGACACTTACCAGAGGCAGCTAATTGGACAGTGATCAGAAATGGGAATCCTGCCAAAATGTTTTCTCTGCCTGTTGAATAATACTCACGAGCTTTCTGAAATGTAATTGCCTGACTTTCTTTCTCCCACTGTAATCTGATAGTTCACCAAATGTTCAACCTTTCATTGCGGTGGGAGAACTGTGACAGCTGTTGTCACTCTCAGATAAAGTGATATACAGGCAGATGGATAAAGGCATTGAGATAATGAGTCACTCCAGATCTCACAAATTAAAAAAAATTGAAATTTAGCTAATGGAGTTCTTTCATGCAGTCTCTGCTGAGGCACACAGTCTTGGCTGAAAAGGTCATTTGGAAGGAAACTAAATAAAAATCTTAATAGAGGATCATAAAGGGAAAAGGAGTGAGACAATTGTGATGCACTATCTCGCTTAGTAAGGGAAATGAACAAAGGTTATGACAAGAGCACAGTTAATTAGTGCAATTCATGTTTTGAGAAATAATTGGTACTGCAAAAGTTACCTTAGGATTGGTGGCTTGGTTTATAGTGGAACCTTTTGATAGCTGTGATAAAGCTCAGAATTGCTTTGAAATTTTGGCTTTTAAACCCTAACGGCATTTGAACATCAATTTAAGAATGTCTCTGATATTGTTGAATGTTCTAGTGTTGCTTTTCTTAGTGCTTTATGTGAATCAAATATGCTTGATACCAATTACAACATAAGTCGGTTTCATCAAAAGGCATGGCATAGGCAGCAGTTTGGTTTAATATTTTCCAATTCCACCATTATTTTCAATGTGACTGCTTCTGCTCTGTTGGATTGAGGCCTTTCAGAGGGATGTAAAAAAACTTTGTTTCAGTGAAAGGGGTGTCGGACAGGCTGTGGTTTCTCCGAATGTGTTAAAGTAGATCTTTTATACGGTGTGCCTCAGCATAGGAATCATATGAGATATGCTGACAGTTGAAGTGCCTTCTTACTATTCAACTGTATACAATGAAATCTGGTGTGCTTGAGAGTAACAGGTGAATGACAGTATTAGCTTATGGAGAATGCCAGAAGAATTACCAATAAACATACTGGAGATCTCAACAATTATTTTATTTGCATACTTGTGACACCTTAACCTAGTAAAATATCCTAAAGCATTTCTGAGAAGCATTGGGGTGGCACGGTGGGACAGTTGGATAGTGGTTAGCACTGTTGCCTCACAGCACCAGAGACCCGGGTTCAATTCCTGCTTTGGGCAACTGTCTGTGTGGAGTTTGCACATTTTCCACGTGTCTGCGTGGGTTTCCTCTGGGTGCTCTGGTTTCCTCCCACAGTCCAAAGACGTGCAGGTTAGGTGAATTGGCCATGCTAAATTGCCCTTAGTGTTAGGTGAAAGGGAATAGGTCAGGGTGGGTTGCTCTTCGGAGGGTTGGTATGGACTTGTTGGGCCGAACGGCCTGTTTCCACACTGTAAGTAATCAAATCTAAAAAAAACTGTCAGATCCAGCTCTATAAAGTGAAGTTAGGTAAATGATAGGGTAGATTGTAAAGAGCATTTTAAAGGAGGAGAAAAAGGCAGAAAAAAACAGTTTAATGAGAGAATTATAAGTTTAGGGCAAATGGTTTTCATATATGGGTTGAAACCACTGCTGGGAACATGGAGGTCACATTTGGAGTCATGAGCAGTGCCTTTTCAGAGCAGGAATGGTGACCATTCTGGAAATTGGCAAAACAACCCTGCATTAATCCCACCAAACAGTATGGGGAAGATGGTAAGTACTATCTGCTCTGCAAGAAGATACAGAGGGATCTTGGGGTCCAAGTCTATGAGTCCCTGAAAGAGGCAACATAAGTGAATAAGGTGATCAAGAAGGGAAATGATTTTTACTTTTATCAGTCGGGACATTGAGCGTATTCTGCACAGTTCTGATTACTACACTAAAGGAAGGATGCGGTGGCTTTGGAGAGGGTGTAGAAAAGGGTTACCAGATTCTTTTCTGGAATAGAGTCCATTAGCTATAAGGACAGTGGGACAAGCTTGGATTGTTTTCACTAGAGTGTTGGACACTGAGGAGCAACTTGATAGGATAGGCTTAACAGGGTAGTTAGTCTAAGTCATAGAATCAGTTGAATCATAGAATCCCTACAGTGTGGACGCAGGCCATTCAGCCCATTGAGTCTGCACCCAGAACAGCATCCCACCTAGACCCTGTTATCCCTGTAAACCCAACATTTCCTATGGCTAATCCACCCAACCTACACATCCCTGGATGCTATGGGCAATTTAGCATGACCAATTCACCTAACCTGTACATCTTTGGACTGCTAGGGTAAACCAGAGCACTTGGGGAAACCTATGTAGACACTGGAAGAAAGAGCAAACTCCACACAGTCACCAAAGGTTGAAATCAAACCTGGGTCCCTGGTGCTGTGAGACAGCAGTGCTGCCCCACGAGTCTCTTTCTGAGGGCGAAAATGTCAAATACATCAGTTTAAGGTGAGAAGGAGAAAGTTCAAAGGAGATGTACAAGGAAAGTATTTTATAAAGAGGGTAGTAGGTGCCTGGAACACATTGCCAGGAAGGTCATAGAAGCAGATATGATAGCAAGAGGCATTTAGAGGGATGCATGAACAGGCAGAGATGAAGGGATATGGACCATGTGCAAGTAGATGGGATTAGTTTAGAATAGCATCATGGTCAGCACAGACATGGTGGGCCAAAGGGCATATTCCTATGTTATACTGCTCTATGTTCTGGGAATGGAGGAACTGGCTCAAGTGGTCAAATAACTTACTCCTGCTCTTACCTCTTATGTTTCCATGAATGGCAGGGGCAATCCAAGAGAGCAGGATGCAAGAAAATTCCAGTCAGGACTGGAAGGAGGTAATAGCATCTCTGGTATTTTTCACCCTTCTCTGATTTCTTCCTTAGCATTAGAAACCTGTCAAAGTCCAGTACCATGTGATTCTTCTTCCGTCCACGTACAAGGAATTCTCGATCAAAGTAGAATTAAGAAAGTTGGATTTGCTAGTTAAGTGCCTGATAATGCTGCAAATTCACCTAGTTCTAAGCAAATGAAAATACTTTGTAGAACTTAGAGATCTGTCATTTCTCTAAGAAAATCTCAACAATTTTTCCTAGAAAAGAAAGAGCTGAAGGGTGGCTTAATGGATGCCTTTAAAAATCTGAGTGTTCATAGGGTAGACCAGAGAAGATGGCTCCACTATTTGAGAAGTCCAGCACAGGGCATAAATATACAATAGTCACAATAAAGAATTTGGGAGAAATGTCTTTAAATAAAGAGAGAATACAATGTACTACTATAGGACATTACAGCGCAGTACAGGCCCTTCGGCCCTTGATGTAGACTAACTTGAGGCATATCTCACAGCTGCCTCTAAAGACAAGCTATTTGAGGGTGATTGGATTACAAT
The DNA here is from genome assembly GCF_004010195.1 of Chiloscyllium plagiosum. Taxonomy (NCBI): domain Eukaryota; kingdom Metazoa; phylum Chordata; class Chondrichthyes; order Orectolobiformes; family Hemiscylliidae; genus Chiloscyllium; species Chiloscyllium plagiosum. The sequence continues at coordinate 41,343,681 of NC_057737.1, read as the reverse complement.
TTGCCCTCTTGTTTTTCTGAGAATAAAAGAATCAAGTAGATTTATATTTCTGAAATTCCAACCAAAGGATATATGCTTCAGTTGACCTTTGAATCTCAAACTCTTCAAAGGGCAAGTTTTCAAATAATTAGGAAAATCATTAGATGGTGTCACATAAAAGGAGAAGATCATCCTTCCCAATCAGGAGAGAGGCTGAGAGAAACCAACATACCCTGCAGGAACATACCTCAACTTCATCACATTTGGCAAAGAACCAATTATAACTGAGAAGACATCTGTTGGCCAGATGGCAATATTATCTCATTCTCCAAGGTTAAAGACCTACTATATTGATTGACAGTAGCTATGGTTTAGCAGTGAAAGAAATCAAATTCGACAGGCAACAAATTCATTCTTAGGCATTTTAGATAACCAGAAATTCAAATATTAGTGATGAAATTAAATTTGACAGGCAACAAATTCATTCTTAGGCATTTTAGATAACCAGAAATTCAAATATTAGTGATGTGATGAAAGCCATCTTTACAAAATTAAACTTAACTAGATGCTGAAATTATATAGAGAGAGTGGACTTGTTTTTTAACATTAAGTTCTAATTAACTTTCTCTGAATTTGACAACATTCATGCATATATCAAAATCATGGGTAGTTTACAGTATTGTAAGTAAGGAATTAAAAAGATGAAGAGAATTAAAGAAATACGTATTGTGAAATACGTATTGTATCGCATCTGTGTAGTTGTTTAGAGTCAAACACTGGCCTTTTAATTCTGAGCTCTTTCAAAACTAATTCAGACAATTAAAATGGAAGTGATTTCTGTGCATATTATAGTAGACATCACTAATGAATAATTTAATTCAGGATTCTAGCAGGTATGGGCTACTAACTCAACAACTACATATATCAATACAGTCAGGTATTGTACTGTAGTGGTTATGTGACTGGACTATTGCCAGCCGAAGTCTGGGTTCAGCTACACCACTGTATTTGCCAACTTCTTGGAACAGAATTCTGGGTAATCCAAGACGGAGGACAGGAAAAAAAATTCTGGCTGTAAGAGCTGCTCCTTTTTTGAGGTATTTTAGGTGTTGAAGGTGATTTCCTTGAATTCCAGACCAGCAATTACTGTTTTATATGCTGTTGCATTGTTTTGGAACTTTGGGGAAAAATGATCAAAACAACGGCACTTTTAAAAGGTGGGAGACAGACAAAAGATAGCAACGACATGGTCAGTGAGGGAGAGAGAAAGAAGCCAACACTGTTAACTGACACAGCAGTGAATCTGCACAGTTACTGCTTTTGCTGTTTGAGTTCGTGTATCTCTGGACATCTGAGTGCATCTAAGAAAAAATTAACAAGCAGCGAAATTCACAGCTGACTTTGGAGGAACCTGTGTGGGAGAGCTCAGAGTACAGGAACAGATAAATGCATAGTTTTTAAGTGTAACCTTGCTGTAAGTCTACAGTAGTGAGTAGAGTGGGATCCTTCTTGATTATATGTTTTATTAAGATCTGTCTCTTGATTAAAGTTTAAAAATATAAACCATAAGCACTAAGTTAGCCTGGAGCACTGTTTTAGAACAAAAAGACAGTGCTATTTTCTGGGTCTGTAGATTGTGAAGGAGCAGAGATGGATTTTAGTAGAGTGATATGCACTTCCTGCCGGATGTGGGAGATTAGGGAGATTTTTCACGTTACTGATGATTATGTCTACAGGGAGTGACTTTGGTTGCGAATCTTATGAGATCACATGGATTGGTTGAAGTGGCAGTTAGAGACAATAAGGAATTTACAAGAGCTAGGGGATGTGATGGATGGCAGTTATAGGTTAGATTAGATTAGATTAGATTAGATTAGATTAGATTAGATTAGATTACATACAGTGTGGAAACAGGCCCTTCGGCCCAACAAGTCCACACCGCCCCGCCGAAGCGCAACCCACCCATACCTCTACATTTACCCCTTACCTAACACTACGGGCAATTTAGCATGGCCAATTCACCTGACCTGCACATCTTTGGACTGTGGGAGGAAACCGGAGCATCCGGAGGAAACCCACGCAGACACGGGGAGAACGTGCAAACTCCACACAGTCAGTCGCCTGAGGCGGGAATTGAACCCGGGTCTCTGGCGCTGTGAGGCAGCAGTGCTAACCACTGTGCCACCGTGCCGCCCATAGGAAGGGAGAAAAGTCAAAGATTCAGTCAGGTAGATGGGTTAACTCCAGGAAAGGTAAGAGGGGTAGGCAGATAGTGCAGGACTCTTCTGTGGCTATCCCCATTTCAAACAAATATGCTGTTTTGGAAAATGTAGGGGGCGATGGACTCTCAGGGGAATGTAGCACGAACAGCCAAGTTTCTGGTATCGAGACTAGCCCTCATTCAATGAGGGGTACATCGGGTTGCAAGCAAACAATTGTGATAGGGAGCTGTCTAGTCAGAGGCTGAGACAGACGTTTCTGCAGCCAGCAGCGAAAAATCAGAAGGGTGTGTTGCCTTCCTGGTGCCAGGATCTGCTCTCAAAGAGGAGAGGGACCAGCAAGAGGTCATTGTAACATTGGAACTAACAACATAGGAAGGGTTGTAATATCTGGATTATTCCAGGTACTACGAGCTAGAAAGGTTAAGAATAGGAGGATAGAGCAGATGAATGTGTGGTTGAGGAGCTGGTGCAGGGAAGAAGGATTCACAGTATTGGATCATTAGAAAATCTTCTGCGGTAGAAGTGACATGTAAAAGAAGGACGGATTGCATCTGAATTGGAAGGGGACTAATATACTAGTAGGGAGATTTGCTGGAGCTGCTCGGGAGGATTTAAATTCGTAAGATGGGGAGGTGAGGTGGGGGGCGGTGGGACCAGGGAAACAGTGAGGAGAGAGATCAATCTGAGACTGGTACAGTTGGGAAAAGAAGAGGATCAAACAGTCAGGGAAGGCAGGAACAAACAGAGAACAAGGTAGGACTGATACATTAAACTGCATTTACTTCAATGCAAGAGGCCTGACAGGGTAGGCAGATGAACTCAGGGCATGGTTAGGAACATGGGATTGGGATATCATAGCAATTACAGAAACATGGCTCAGGGATGTACAGGACTGGCAGCTTAATGTTCCAGGATGCAAATGCTATAGGAAGGATAGAAAGAGGTGCAAGAGAGGAGGGGGAGTGGCATTTTTGGTAAGGGATAGCATTACTGCTGTACTTAGGGAGGATATGCCTGGGATTACATCCAGGGAAGTTACTTGGGTGGAACTGAGAAATAAGAAACCAATGATCACCTTGTTGGGATTGTATTTATAGACCCCCTAATAGTCAGGGGGAAACTGAGAAAAAAATTTGTATGGAGATTTCAATTATCTGTAAGAATAATACCATGGTTATAGTAGGGGATTTTAACTTTCCAAACATAGAATGGGACTGCCATAGTGTTAAGGGTTTAGATGGAGAGGAATTTGTTAAGTGTGTACAAGAAAATTTTCTGATTCAATATGTGGATGTACCTACTAGAGAAGGTGCAAAACTTGACTTACTATTGGGAATAATAGCAGGGCAGTTGACTGAGGGGGAGCACTTTGGGGCCAGCAGTCATAATTCCATTAGTTTTAAAATAGTGATGGAAAAGGATAGACCGGATCTAAAAGTTGAACTTCTAAATTGGAGGAAGGCTAATCTTGATGGTATTAGGCAAGAACTTTCAAAAGCTGATTGGGGGCAGATGTTTGCAGGTAAAGGGATGGCTGGAAAATGGGAAGCTTTCATAAATGAGATAATGAGAGTCCAGAGAAAGTATATTCCAGTTAGGGTGAAAGGAAAGGCTGGTAGGTGTAGGGAATGCAGGATGACTAGAGAAATTGAGGTTTTGGTTAAGAAAAAGAAGGAAGCATATGTCAGGTATAGACAGGAGAGAATAAATGAATCCATAGAACAGTATAAAGGCAGTAGACTTATAACAAAGAACAAAGAATATTACAGCGCAGGAACAGGCCATTTGCCCCTCCAAGCGTGTGCCGATCCAGCTGCTCTATCTAAATCTGCCGTCCCTTTTCTAAGGATTTGTATCCTTTTGCTCTCTGCCCATTCATGTATCTGTCTAGATACATCTTAAATGATGCTAACATTCCCCTACCTATGACGTCCACTGGCAACGCATTCCAGGCACCCACCACCCTCTGTTTAAAGAACTTTCCATGTATATCTCCCCGAAACCTTTCTCCTCTCACTTTGAACTCATGACCCCTAGTAATTGAGTCCCTCACTCTGGGAAAAAGCTTCTTGCTCTTTACCTCTCATGATTTTGTAGGCCTCAATCTGGACCTCCTCAGCCTCCATCTTTCCAATGAAAATAATCTTAGTCTACTCAACCTCTCCTCATAGCAAGCACCCTCCATACCAGGCAACATCCTGGTGAACCTCCTTTACAACCTCTCCAAAGCATCCATATCCTTTGGTAATGTGGTGACCAGAACTGTACGCAGTATTCTAAATGTGGCTGAACCAAAGTCTTATACAATTGTAACATGATCTGCCAACTCTTGTACTCAATACCCCGTCCATTGAAGGAAAGCATGCCGTATGCCTTCTTGACCACTCTATTGACTTGCGTTGCCACCTCAGGGAACAATGGACCTGAACACCCAGATCTCTCTGTACATCAATTTTCCCCAGGACTTTTCCATTTACTGTATATTTTGCTCTGGAATTGGATCTTCCAAAATGTATCACCTCGCATTTGTCGAGATTAAACTCCATCTGCTGAAATCTCCAATCTATCCATATTCTACTGTATTCTCTGACAGTTCCCTTCACTATCTGCACTCCACCAATCTTAGTGTCATCTGCAAACTTGCTAATGAGGCAACCGACACCTTCCTCCGAATCATTTATGTATATCACAAACAACAGTGCTCCCAGCACAGATCTCTGTGGATACCACTGGTCACAGGTCTCCATTTTGAGAGGCTCCCTTCCACTAGTACTCTCTGTCTCCTGTTGCCCAACCAGTTCTCTATCCATCTAACTAGAACACTCTGGACCTCATGCGCCTTCATCTTCTTCATCAGCCTACCATGCGGAAACTTATCAAATGCCTTACTAAAGTCCATGCATATGACATCGACAACCCTTCCCTCATCAATCAACTTTGTCATATCTTCAATTAATTCTATTAGGTTTGTAAACAGGACCTTCCCTGCACAAAACCATGTTGCTTATCATTGATAAGCCCATTTTCTTCCAAATGGGTTTATATCCTATCCCTTAGTAGCGTCCCTACCACTGACGTCAGGCTCACAGGTCTGTAATTACTTGGATTATCCCTGCTACCCTTCTTAAACAAGGGGACAACATTAGCAATTCACTAGTCCATTGGGACCTCTCCCGTTTTCAAGGACACCTGTTAAAGCCCCAGCTATTTCTTCTCTTGCTTCCTCAGTAACTTGGGATAGATCCCATATGGTCCAGGGAACTTGCCCACTTTAATGCCTTTTAGAATACACAACACTTCTGCCCTCCTTATGCTGACCTGACCTAGAGTAATCAAAGATCTATCCCTAACCTCAACATCCACCATGTCCCTCTTCTCAGTGAATACCGATACAAAGTCTACACATTGAGACTCTACACATATCTTTCCTCCTTTGTCCCTTGAGTGGGCCAACCCTCTCCCTCATTACCCTCTTGCTCCTTATATATGAATAAAAGGCTTTGGGGTTTTCCTTAACCCTGTTCGCTAAGGATATCTCATGACCTCTTTTAGTCCTCATTTTAGATTGGTCCTACATTCACGATATTCTTCCAAAGCTTCATCTGACTTCAGTCGCTTAGACCTTATGTACGCATCCTTTTTCCTCTTAGCTAGTCTCACAGGAGTTGTTGGAGGGAATCCTGAGGGAATTTGGAAAGGCAAGGACTGATTAGGGATAGTCAACATGGCTTTGTGTGTGGGAAATCATGTCTCACAAACTTGATTGAGTTTTTTGATGAAGTAACAAAGAGGATTGATGAGGCAGAGCCGTAGATGTGATCTATACAGACTTCAGTAAGGCGTTCGACGTGGTTCACAATGGGAGACTGGTTAGCAAGGTTAGATCTCATGGAATACAGGGAGAACTAGCCATTTGGATACAGAACTGGCTCAAAGATAGAAGACAGAGGGTGGTAGTGGATGGTTGCTTTTCAGACTGGAGGCCTGTGACCAGTGGAGTGGCAAAAGGATTGGTGCTGGAACCATTACTTTTCATCATTTATATAAATGATGTGGATGCGAGCATAAGAGGTACAGTTAGTAAATTTGCAGATGACAGCAAAATTGGAGGTGTAGTGGACATCAAAGAAGGTTCCCTTAAATTATAATGGGAGCTTGATCAAATGGGCCAATGGGCTGAGGAATGGAAGATGGAGTTTAATTTAGATAAATGCGAGGTGCTATATTTTGGGAAAGTAAATCTTAGCACTTAATGGTAAGGTCCTAGGGAGTGTTGCTGAATAAAGTGACCTTGGAGTGCAAGTTCATAGCTCCTTGAAAGTAGAGTCGCAGGTAGATAGGATAGTGAAGAAGGCATTTGGTATGCTTTGGTCAGAGTATTCAGTACAGGAGTTTGAAGGTCATGTTGTGGCTGTACAGGACATTGGTTAGGCCACTGTTGGAATATTCTGTGCAATTCTGGTCTCCTTCATTTTGGAAACATATTGTGAAACTTGAAAGGGTTCAGGAAAGAGTTACAGGGATGTTGGCGGGGGTGGAGGATTTGAGCTATAGGTAGAGGTTGAATAGGCTAGGGTTGTTTTCCCTGGAGCGTCAGAGGCTGAGGGGTGATCTTATTAGAGGTTTATAAAATCATGAGGGGCATGGATAAGATAACTAGACAAAGTCTTTTCCATGGGGTGGGAGAGTCCAGAACTAGAGGAAATAGGTTTCGGGTGAGAGGGGAAAAATATAAAAGACAATCTAAATGGCAATTTTTTCATGCAGAGGTTAGTACGTGTACAGAATGAGCTGGCAGAGGAAGTGGTGGAGGCTAGTACAACTGCAACATTTAAAAAGCACTTGGATGGGTATATGATTCGGAAGGGTTTGAATGGATATAGGCTGGATGCTGGCCGGTGGGACTCGATTGGGTTGGGATATCTGGTCGGCATGGACAAGTTGGACCAAAAGGTCTGCTTTTCTATGCTGTACATCTTTATAACTCTATATACATGACAAAAAGCAGTTGACCCAGCACCAATCCTTCTGGCACACCAATGGTCACAGGCCTCCTGTCTGAAAATCAACCCGCAACCACCAACCTGTGTCTTCTACCTTCAAGGCAGTTCTGTATCCCAATAGGAAGCTCTCCATGTATTCCATACGATCTAACCTTTCTATCCAGTCTATCATAACGTGTCTTGTCGAACGCTTTATATAGATCTATATACATCAGCCCTCTGTTAATTCTTCAAAAAACTCAATCAGGTTTGTGAGACATGATTTCTCATGCACAAAGCCATGCTGACTATCCCTAATCAGTCCTTGCCTTTCCAAAGACATGTAAATCTTGTCCCTCAGGATTCCCTCCAGCAACTTGCCCACCATCAATGTCAGGCTCACCGGACTATTGTCCCCTGGCTCTTCCTTACCACCATTCTTAAACAGCGGCACCACATTAGCCAACTTTCAGTCTTCGGCACCTCCCCTGTGACTACCGATGATACAAATACCTCAGCAAGAGGCCCAGCAATCACTTCCCTAGCTTCCCACAGAGTTCTCGGGTACACCTGATCAGGTCCTGGGGATTTATCCACTTTTATGCATTTTAAGACCTCCAGCATCTCCTCCTCTGAAATATGGGTATTTTTTATCATCTATTTCCCCACATTCGATATCTTCCATGTCCTTCTCCACAGTAAACACTGACACACAATACTCATTTAGTGTTTTCCCCATCTCCTGTGTTCCACACATAGGCTGCCTTGCTGATCTTTGAGGGGCCCTATTCTCTCCCTAGTTACCCTTAATGTATTTATAGAATGCCTTTGGATTGTCCTTAACCTTGTTTGCCAAAGCTATGTCATGTCCCCTTTTTGCCCTCTTAATTTCCCTCTTAGAATATTCGATTCACTTGATCTCTGCTGTCTAAACACCTGACATACTTAACCAAAACCTCAATTTCTCTACTCATCAAGCTCTCCCTACACCCACAGGCCTTGCCTTTCACCCTAACAGGAAAATACTACTATCACTGGATTCTCGTTATCTCATTTCTGAAGACTTCCTATTTTCCAGCCATTCTTTACAATCTACAAGCACTGCAGAAATTTACCAAAGATCCTTAGACAGCACTGTCCAGAACAACGAGTAGTACCATCAAGAAGGACAAGGGCATGAAAAACATGGGAACACCATCACCACATGCAAGTTCCTCTTCAAGGCACTCAACATCCTGACTTGAAAATCTATCCCCATCCCCTGTTTCAAAATCCTGGAATTCCCTTCCTAATGGCATTGTGAGTGTCCTTACAGCACACAGACTTCAACAATTCAAAAAGACAGCTCACCACAACGTACTCAAGGGAATTAGGGATGGGAAGTAAATACTGGCCTATTCAGCAATGCCCAGATTCCAGATCAGAACTGGAAAGTCTGGGAAGTGTGGTCACCCAGACAGAAAACCGAAATCCTAGAGGTCATGGTGGAAAGCGTCAGAAAGCAAGTAGGATCTCTCAGGCGTAGTTATCCGCTGATATTCTTGGAATCAGAACCATGTGGTAGAATTAAATGCTTGTTGAGGCATAGTCAAATTTTTGACAGGTTATAGAAAACAGATAGTCATCGCATGGAGAAATACCTCATGGGCTTTCATTTATTGTGTAAAAGACTAACAACATTTCAGTTTGCAGATCGATCCCTGATTTGGTGCTGGATTTTAAATTGTTTTGAGATTTCTGCTGTATTTTTAGATTCATGACTCTGGCCAGTTTTGCTTCTTGAGGTCGGAGACCCCGGTGGATCAAATACCTCTAGTCTGCAAAATGTTCCTGGGGAGCTGCTATTTCATTCATTCTTCATGGAACAAAGGAGAGATTACATAGTGACACAAAGAATAGAAGACCAAATTGCCAGATGTCAAAATAGTTAAAAATCTGCACAAGGGGTGTCAGGGTGAGGATTACGATAGACAAGATGAGGATGAAAGCATCTTTCGTAGGTCTTAAGACAAAACTGAAACAGAAATAAAAGACAAATGAATCCCAGAAATGCCCAAAGAACAATAAAAAGATGTTTTGGGTGTGACTCAAACTATTGTTATGTGATGAACAAAGCAAAGTGTCAGGTTCCTGGAAATGACCAAGAAAGGTTGATGAAGAGGATGAAGATAATGATGAATCTTAACAAATGATTACTGGGCTTAAGAAATTTTATTCACATAGAGTTGACTTGAACAGTACAGTTCATGGGTGGCACAGTGGTTAGCACTGCTGACTCACAGTGTCAGAGACCTGGGTTCAATTCCTGCCTCGGGCAACTCTCTGTGTGGAGTTTGCACATTCTCCCCATGTCTGAGTGGGTTTCCTCTGGGTGCTCTGGTTTTCTCCCACAGTCCAAAGATGTGCAGGTTAGGTGAATTGGCCATGTTAATTTGCTCGTAGTATCAGGTGAAGGAGTAAATGTAGGGGAATGGGTCTGGGTGGGTTGCTCTTCGGATGGTGAGTGTAGACTTGTTGGGCCGAAGGGCCTGTTTCCACACCGCAAGTAAGTAATCTAATCTAATAAAAAAAGTTCCAGCATCCCCCACAATGATGGCATCATGGCAACAGCCTCAGTATTCATCACCAACAACTGCCAATCTTCGAGCACCATCATACAACACACCTGCTTCATCCATGATCACAACATTTTCATCTTAGACAACCAGTTCTTTATTCAGACACAAAGAACAGTCATGGGGACCAAATTTGCACCCCAATATGCCAACATTTTCACGCACAGGTTCGAACAAGGCTTTGTTTCTGTACGGGACATTCAACCAACACAACCACCTGATAAAGAATCAATGCTTCAAAAGCTAGTGCTTCCAAATAAGCATGTTGGACTATAACCTGGTGTTGTGTGAGTTTTAACCCAGATCCAGATAGCTCTTGCAGTTCAACTGGAAGAGGGGCATATTCACAGAAGAACAAGAAATAATGGAAAGTTAAAGAGAATAAAAGAACTGCTTATTTTTGGCTTTGTGATGACAACACATGAAAGCCATGAAAAAGAGTAGCAATGCCATGTAAAATAGCTGAATTAAGACTGATCTAGACTGATACCTATGGTTCATGCTTTTTTACGAAAAAGGCACACATTAATTTGACGTGGAGTATGATAAGGCAATTATTTTTGGAAAGTTGATGGATTTGAAGTTTATCCAGTCAGGATATTGTATTATCCTTTCAACAAAATCTAGCATTTCCCATCAGAGTGTTAGAAAAGTGTTAGTACCATCAAGTGTTAAGGACCAGAGAGGGCCTAAAAACAAATACTCCGAACTGCAGTAGTCTACAGTTTATGGCGTAGCTATTGGCTTACATAATAAGTAAAGCTAATCTGGAATGACTTTTAATCAATATCATAGAGACTAAATTTAAATTAATTCAGCTAATTGTACCATGTCACGCCAGTGATGTGTTAAAAGGGCAGAAATGAGAAGCTTGAGTGGTCAGTTGAACTGGTTGTGTATTCAGACTAAAAGAGTTGCTAGATGTGCTTAGATGTGTTGAATTTAGTTCTGTGATAAAACACCCTAAAGACTGGAACATTTTAATAATAAATTAAACAATAGGTGAAATCTGGAGAAAGGCACAATAAGCTCCCATCCTTAGGTGATCCAAAGAATATTAAGTCAACCATGTTTAGTGAAACTTTACAAATATGTTCTAACCAACCTACCCATGGGTGTTATTACACATCTCTTAAGTGGGTAGGTCTTGAAACCTGGCCTCCTAACTCAGAGGTAAGGACACTACCACTATGTGGCAAGAGCCCCCCCCAGTGAATGTTTTTATGCCACTATTCCTGGTCTAGTGCAGTTGGATGCATATTTTCTGATGGGCAAGAATGGGAAATATTGATCTTCAGCTTAGAAATTTAAGAAATTGAAAATAACTTACATTTACTTTAGCTGCTGAAGTACTTGTTCTCATAGAGGCGATGGATATGGGATTATGTTTTATCAAAACATTAAAGTGAGAGTCTGAACAAGGGCATAATGAAGGTTATATACTTATGGAACTCTACATTGATAATTATTTCTTATGTGCACAATCTACAAGTGTGAAAAGACAATGGATTGACATTGCTGGCTTGAATTAAATGCTGGGAGAGAAAGGAAATCTCTAAAATTAAATGGGTCGATATGTCATTAACTTTAGAAATATTTTTCAAACAGAAATGCATGTACTAAGTAATTGCTAGGGATTCTAGAGGACAGGCATGTAGCAATGTGTTGTTTTGCAGAGAAAATTGAGGTTTTTGACTCAATTTATTTTGAAATTTTAGCGATACATATAAAACATACCATTTTCATTTGATGAGACAAAGAAGGGAATCTTCACATTGTATTTAATTATGTGCAGAAAATGGGGATTCAATTGTGTCCCTGTAAAAAGGAACAGACTGAAACTGTGGTAACTGGTTGAGGAAGTGCGTGCTTAGAAATTTTATCTCTAAATAAATACTTTTAAGACTGTACAAAGATTGGCTTTGGGTCTAGCCTTCCACCAACTAGCTTCCTGGTTTATACTAATATCTCTGTCAATACATAAAATCAGAGAAACATTATCTTGCTGCCAGAATTGCATGTGAGACAATCTCTTATACTGAATTTGCCTTTGCCAAAGGAATGTTTATGGAATGTTACCATATTGGAACAGTTAATTATTAGCAGTTAACATATATATTATTTTGACAGACATTTCAATAGAGTTATAATTAAGCCAATTCTTTTATTTTGATTTTGTCTTTATTTTAATGTAGTCTAAGAATAAAGTGTATTTTGCTTAACATCAAGTAGTTTGATCAAAAGAATTGGATTTGGAAATGCAACACTTACCATTAAAATAACAAAAAGTTAGGGTCTAGACTATCTTCTTAATATATTTTGAAGGGGTTTGGTCTGGTCCAGATCTGGTCCATATAGAGTCATAGAGATGTACAGCATGGAAACAGACCCTTCGGTCCAACCTGTTCATGCCGACCAGATATCCCAACCCAATCTAGACCCACCTGCCAGCACCTGGTCCATATCCCTCCAAACCGTTCCTATTCATATACCCATCCAAATGCCTCTTAAATATTGCAATTGTACCAGCCTCCACCACATCCTCTGGCAGCTCATTCCATGTACGTACCACCCTCTGCGTGAAAAAGTTGCCCCTTAGGTCTCTTTTATATCTTTCCCCTCTCACCCTAAACCTATGCCCTCTAGTTCTGGACTCCCCAACCCCAGGGAAAAGACTTTG
>NC_057737.1:41289853-41330424 GCF_004010195.1 Chiloscyllium plagiosum | reverse complement strand
AGTCCTTGCCTTTCCAAATACATGTACATCCTGGGCCAAATGCAAGCAAGTAGGATTAGCTTAGTTTGAAAAACTTGGTCGGCATGGACAAGTTGGACCGAAGGGTCTGTTTCCATGCTGTATGACTCTATGACTCAATGATAATTACATGAATCTAACCAGGCTGAATATCAGACCATCATTTTGAGCATGAAGGGACTGAAGTGTTTCTCGACTCATGTTTCCTCTGTACAGGATGATGAGCTAGTTTTGATATCCCTGGTACTAACACATTTACTCAAACAATTTAGCAAGGTAGCAACCTCCAAGAAAACATCAAGTTTTGTGCTTTTTTGCTCTATCATGTGGCTTCCACCTATAACTCTTCCCAAGATTAAAATAGTTCAGATTGAAGATATTGTTCAAATGGTGTGTTATTTATTGCATTATCTTAAAAGGCAAGAGAACACAAGAGATCTCGCATGATCTCTGGTTAACCTTTTCTCCAAATTATTGTTAGGATTGCAAACACTCATCACAGGAATATTGATACTAATTTCAGTGAAGCTAGTACTGAATGATTCCAATAAAGCCAGCATGGATAAGAACTGAGCCTGTGTAGATTAGAACTACATTATATGATGCATTTACAGAAATACTGGTGACCCAAATCTAGACACAGGGTTAGATTTTGGCTACAATGGTGAATAGCCTGAATCGTGCAATTTTTCTGACTCACTCAATCCACGTCTGTGGAAAAAAACATATTTATTTCAGTTGTTTTTGAAATTATTAGGACTTATAACCCTCACATGCTTCAAATCCCATTACAGTCCACCGTAAATGGCGATGCTGGCTTGACGACTCAAATATTTTCCTTCTGCTCATAATTTGCATGCCTAATCACGCTTACTAACATTCCATTGCCACTCATCACCCTATAACCCCTCATATTATCCATATCAATGCCAACTCATGCTCCCCAATCAATCACTTCATACTCTCCACACCACCTCATAGCATCTTACCCAGAATCCACCATAAGCAGATTTAGGATCCATGTAGAGATGAAATTTTTAAAAATCTAATACAACTCTCATTCCTATACACTTAACAGTAATAAAAATCTCATTCATCAAATCCATTGGAGGCTTTTAAAGATCAAGCGAATAATTCTTATAAAAACAAACATGCATTCAGATAGTGCTTCAAAGACAGAGAATATTTTCATAACTTCTTCAAGATTTCCTTCAAAATGTGAACTCATTGGCCCCTGCTGAGATACTTGGGAGCTTTTGAAACATGACTTTGAGAAAATTTGAACAGAGAACCTATATGACAAGATGTTACTTATAATTCGAACGTATCCCTGTCAATCAAAGCAATCCAAAAGAGGAGACTGTAAGGACTGAAGATACTGAAAGTCAGAGTCCACAAATGTGAAGCTAGAAGAACACAGCAGGTCCAACAGCATCTGAGAAGCAGGAAAATGAATGTTTTGGGCTGAAATCCTTCATTGAGACTGGGGAGGGAGAGGGAGCCCATACGTAAATAGAGGGAGGGGTGTGGGTGGCACGGTGGCTCAGTGGTTACCACTGCTGCCTCACAGTGCCAGGGACTCAGGTTCGATTCCGGCCTCAGTGACTGTCTGTGTGGAAATTTGCACATTCTCCCAGTGTCTGCATGGGTTTCCTCAGGGTGCTTCGGTTTCCTCCCACAATCCAAAGATGTGCCAGTTAGGTGAACTAGCCATGCTAAATTGCCCATAGTGTTCCGGGATGCATTAGTCAGTGGCAAAAAAAGAGAAATGGGGTAGGGGAATGTATCTGGGTGGGTTACTCTCTGGAGGGTCAGTGTGGGCCAAAGGGCCTGTTCCCACACTGTACAGATTCCATTCCATTTTATCGTGATAGGTGGATGCAGGTTGAGGGTTAATGTGATTGGGTCAGTGGGAAAGGTGGAGAGGATAGGTGAGTAGGAAAATAGATAGGTTAGGACAGGTTCAGAGGGGGATGGGGCTTGACATGGATAAGGCTGGGGAGGAGCAACTTTGAAGCATTTGAAATATTTCACCTGGGAAGCTTACAGCCCAAAGGCCTTAACATTGACTTCACCAGCTTCAAATTCCCTCCTCATCCTATCATATGTCTAGCCCCACCCCTCCTCCTCACCTCCATGACCTGTCCTAACCTGTCCACCTTCCTACTCACCTACCTGCTTCACATCCTCAGTCCAACAGAGGATTTTGTTTCATCCAAAATGACAGCTGCAGTCTGTGTTTTTTTAAGGTTAAAGAGCCAGGCACGTAAAAATCATGGAAGCTTTATAGATCTTAACTGTCCTTCAATTATGTCAACTCTAACAATTCGTGGCTCCCTTGTTGTGGATTAAGACACTTGTTCCAGCCAAAATGATGTATGTTTGAATTCAGCACTGAGTTCAAATGGCTCTGTGGAGTTTGGGACCATGTGAATTATGCCCTTCCTCCTTACCCTATCTGCAAAAATAGAATATGTTTGAAATGGGGGTGGGATTTCTGTAGCTGAGTTCCACATCATTCTTTAAAAGGCCTGCAGATTCTTCCCAACTCTACAAAATTTACAGCCCACAGTATACAGCCACCTGAATCTTTCAGTGTACATTGATTGGACTACAGGATCTCAACATCGTACCTAGCCAGTCAATAACGGTGCCAAGAGGCTGATATCGGATCTTTGCTGCCATAGTGGTGCTGGTATTGAAGTAAAGTGATCAATTCAGCATTCTTCTTGGTACATTGTTCACAATATTCACTGTGACTTGATCCTAATGCAAGACAAATGCCTGTGGTCTACCTCTGCTCTCATTCTGTTTGCTTTTACATCACATTACTTTTTCCAGTGCTCAGATACTCGAGCATCCATGACTCACAGTCAGAAATTATATTTAATCTAAATAGCAGTCTATTACCATAATAATTGAGAATCAGAACCATCACTGCATTTTTTAAATAATGAATGAAAACTTTGATGAATAAATCCCAGTTACCAGAGTCATACCGCATGGTTTGATGTTTTCTTATATGTGGAATTGGAGAGCACAGTTGTGGGGATGCCATAATGAGGTGGATAAGTGTAAGGCGGAGAACCCTATCACATTCCCAATTCTCCCCTTTCCTCCCAATCCCAAACAAATCCAGGGATGAAAGAATCAAGAATGGCTTTCTTGTCAGGAGGCAAGTTGAGTCTCTTATTGAGTTAAGGGTCTCATCTCTGTGAAAGTTCCTCAACCAGTGGTGAGTGGAGTCCACACTATATGGACAATTTGTTAAATAAATCCTGGTTGGTATGATTCATGCTGCTGTTATGAGGGGCTGGGGGAATGGAGAGATGTTTGTGCCATCTCCAGCATTCTCAGTCTAAGAAAGCAACTGTCTAGAAGCTAACCTCAGCTCTTGAAAACAACTGCCTTTCTCCCTTTGCCATGGCTTCCCTGACTACCTAATCCTGCATCACATCCATTCACTCCAAGATTCCACTGACAATCTTCAGCCTACAGAGTATCACAGTACCAGCAGTAACACTTCCAGTGGCATTACCAGTACTGGAAAACTGCCAACTATTGATTGACCAGAAGCTCTTGGAGGCAGAATATACACTCCACACCAGGAAATCTCTCAGGGAATTGCCCTAGCAAAGCAGAAAATCATGATAGCATCAAGGAGAGCTGCCTAATTGAGATGTAATCTGAAAGAGCTTCTGGAAATGGTCCTAGCAGTGTTGCCACTAGTTCTCCATAGCAATCTTTAAATCTTAAATTTAGCTCATGGACTGGCTTTACACATAGTACATACATATAAAAGAAAGATAATTACAAGGTAGTAATTTGATAGGGAAGGTCAGGTAATTGATATACAGGCTAATAAATAGCTAACTGTTAGATATATAGATTGATTTGAAGAACTGATACGCTGTTATGAACCTTGAGAGTGATTTTCAATGTCATCAGAAACCTGAGATTCAATTACTGCCTTGTATCTCAACCAGCCACTTTTTGTACTCTTTACAATCAATATCCTGTAATGTTCACATTCATTGCTAAAGACTTGCTGTCTGCTGTTTTTCATGGGATTATTGCTCTTCAGCGTTGAGAAATGACATTTGTGAATGGAGCCATTGATAGAAAGATAAAGATAAACAGTGATCTGTCATCAGTGTTTTTATATCACTGTGCATTTCTGCAATGTGCGATATTTTCTATAATGTGGTGTGGGCTGGTGGGGAAATAGGTGGGTGTTGCTGAGTGGGGAGGGGTTCACGTCCAGTTATGATTATTCAGAAATCACAGCGACACTGTTGGTGTTTCGAGGATGTTATGTCATTGGGACCAACAAATCAGATACAATGAATTTTTTTGGTGTGTTCAGTCTGTTGATCAAAAAACCTGCACTGAGCAAGAACCGTATTACGACATTAGCACTAACACCTTAACCGTACACTTACATGAAGCCGATCTGCCCACTAAACTTATCTTAAACCCGACTCACAGATTAATCCTAATTCTGATTCTAATATTTTGTGAAACTGATCATTTTGCCAACTGATTCAGGATTATTGGGTGTTGGCACCATACACAAATGTGGAAGCATGTTACATTCCAAAGAACTGGAATTTTTTTCTTTGTCATGTACAAAAATCCACTTTGCAGCAATCAAAGATACATATGATATTCATTAGGCTAGTGCCATGGAGAATATTGATTAAATTATGCAATCATTTCTCTGCTACTAGAATATTACATTATGAATTGATTGAGAGATCGTGTTAGCACATTAGCGAGTAAAACACTTGCCGTATTTTTCAGAGTCAGCACAAATTATTGCATGTATCAGGTATATTAAAATGAAATTAAACAGGAGCAACATTGTGTAACACCATAATTCTTCACACAAATCTTTGGTGAAAAATAAGTTAAAATTGAAAAGGAGAGATCAAATTGAGATATTCAAGATGATAAAAGGGGTAGATAAAATAGACAGGGTGTGGATACTTCCTCTTATGGGACATTCTTAGGACAAGGAGCAGCAAATTTAAAACAGAGTTGAAGAGAAACTATTTCTCCCAAAAGGTTGTGAATCTGTGGAATTTGCTACCCCAAAGTGCAGTGGATGCTGGGACAGAGTAAATTTAACGAGGAGTTAGATAGATTTTAAATTGGTAATGGTTGAAGGATTGTGGGGAGAAGCTAGGAAAATGGGGGTGATGAGCATATCAGCCATGTTAAATGGCAGAGCAGACTCGGTGGGCCAAATGGTCTAATTCTGCTCCTATATCTTATGAACTTACATTTCAATGAAATTTGCCATGAGCTTTCAAAGCTTTCATGAGCAACAGGAGATCACAGTCCAGTTTGGTCTATTTTTTTACAGGTTTTTTTGTTTAATGTTCCCTTGACATCTTTAGGTATGATATTCCGAGGTTCTTTTCAGGACTAATTGTGATTGATACAGGGCTTTGACAGAGAGCCACTGAATTACATTTTCAAAATGCACAAAATGCAATCATATTTTAGCTGTGTGTCCTCTTTTAAAAATTACATGTTGCATTTAAAATTTTACTATGTCCTTAAGTAATCTGTACTGAAGATCCATTGTCAGGACACTGTACAGAAATCACTAAAATTTAATGGACAGGAACAACTAAAATGTTAATCTTCATCTCAAAGGATGAAAAGGTCCAGAGATTATACTGCAGCTGTACAGTTCTGGGGTTATATGTATAATTCACAGTTTCATAAACAAGTAAAAAAATTGGTATTTTGCGACAGGATTGGCATTATTGATGTGAATGAAAGCAAAGGTTTCAAAGTATCACACAGAAATAGGACAACATCGTTCCATGCTACCCAACACAATATCATGCTCACAGTACCTATGCCATGTCTTGCATTTTTCCACATTGTTGCCTCATTCAGAACTTAAAGGTACAGAGTACTTCTATCTTGCCTTGTCATTTAGTGGAGGCACAAAGTCAGGCAACTTATCACGTTTGTCAGCAGTAATCAGTCAAGGGGGATGGATATGTTGCTATACAGCACTGAGCTACATCAATGTCTCTCATGTACAACATATGCCAGCTAATATAGTAAACAAACAGAATGTGCTTGAGCCAAGTGGACATGTCTGAACATCCACAGGGAGTAGAGCTCAATCAAGTCAAGGGTGACTGCAGTCAGTCAAGTCGTCTTGCCAGTCAGTCAAGGTCAGTATCTGATCTTAGTTCAGGCTGTCAGAAGCAGGGATTGTGTATCACTGTAGTCTGGGAGTGGGTCACAGCCAGTCATGCAGGTTCAGTTCAACGAGTCCAGGGATTTGTAATAATTCAGTTGGGAAACTACAAACATCAGTTAGGGATCTGGTCACTTATTCACTGAGGCTGTCCATCAGTTTGTCATGGGAGTGGGCCATGGACAATCCTGATGTCTGCTCAATAGAAGTCGGGGGCATTATCGGGGGCCAATGCTGAAATAGGCAAGCTAGGGAAATCAATTGTGGGCATTGGAGACAGAGAGGACAATATCATGAAAGTGTGTGTGTGAGATGGGAGGCAACTCAACATATGTGGAGATTCCGGTGTTGGACTGGGGTGGACAAAGTCAGAAGTAACACAACACCAGGTTTTATTGTACAACAAATGAGGACAAAACAGAAGTCCAACAGGTTAATTTGAAATCACAAGCTTTCGGAGCACTCCTCCTTCATCAGGTGAAGCCATATAATGGTCAGAAATGATAATGAATTGAAGAAGATGGGTTAATTCAGGAGGGGAAGCCATTGATGATCACAACCACCCTGGCTTTGACAGGAGGACAGCACAGTACAATATTGACATGGCTAAGCTATGGGGAAATGTTGGGGGAAGAAGACTCAAATGAAAGAGCTCTGAGGGAATTGATGGGCTCAACAGGGAGTCCAAAGAAGAAAGGGACATGGAGGTTTTGGGGGCCGGGGAGGCGGGCTGGGTCATTTTGATTATCTGACTAAAGTCATGACTCACTGTGCCAAGTGCAACATGCCAAGTATTTTCCATTCTCATGTGATGGATGTGGAAAATGGCTGCTACCACATATGTAATGAGTAGAGTAAGCATTTGTTTTCCAGTGTGATCTCACAGGCTATACTTGGCAGTGATGTGAGGTCCTTTTGAATGGCAACTGCATTAATCAGCCGCTTTTATGGTAGAGGTTGAAGACATCTGTAATCATACCATTCTACAGACTGAGGATGTTCCAGGACACTGTCACAGAACTGTGCTGGAGCAGCTACTTGCAAACTGAGAAGATGAGTGGCCATCCAATCCCAACACTTGTCACGATGACAGCTGCGTTACATTTTTGTGCGACTGGTTGCATCCAAAAATCCACTGGGGACCTGTGGAGGATCTATCATTCCTCAACACACAGATGTATCACGAATGCTCCTGATGGCAATTTGTACCAATCATGCCCCCACTCCATCCTGTTTCCATTGATAAGGTCAATGCTCAGCCCAGATAGCAGGTGTTGCCACATAGCTGCCTCACCTAGATGCAGGGCACTATAGACTGTACACTTATTGCATTTAGAGAACGACATCATTAACATAGTTATCATTCAATGACTGTAAATTTGTTATTGCCCAAAAGTCAAGTAGTCCTTGTGCATTACCAGAAGCAAATGCAACATTTTTGTTTGTTCTTCTTCTCTTTTGTTGTGGTGCAATACAAGTTAACCTGAGCACTGTTAAAAGAAAGACAGTCAAAGCTTTCATCTTGCACTCAGCAGGGCATTTCACAATAAATACAAATTAAAGAGGAAAAACAACATTTATACTGCACGAGAAAAGTGTGCTGATTGGTTGGTCAGTGAACTATGATTACCATGGAGAATATACCCATGAATGCTGATTGATAGGTAACAGCCAGATTTTGTTAAATGCTTTCACACTTCTGAAAACTTTCAGGCATGTGATGCTCCCATATTGAACAATGAGAAGCTGGTGTGCTTTGCTGGGTGTTAAGAAAACAGTAGCAGTCCCTGAGACACGGTTCTAACATGATGTGACACCAAGGACCGGTAGCCTGTGTAGCATGTATCAGCAGTTATCATGGCAGTGATCAGACAGGTGATGATGTATAGTAGCAATACATTTACAAATATGAAGTTGTATTTTCAATGAAGTCTCACTCATGAAGCTTTTCTTTTTTTGTTTCCCTCCTGCTATGTGTACTAGGAAGGGCAGCATCTGGCTAGCAAGCTTGAACTGGTATATGGCTGGGCTTTCAGTATGAGAATCCTTGGAGGTGATGGCAGTGATGAGCATAACATAGTGTAAGGAGGTGCCAGAGAGGAATGGTGCCTACATAATGAGATGAGTAGCAGCAGAGTATGAGGTAATTTACTGCAGCTCATGAAAGAAAAGCTCCACAAAACTTCCTGAAATTGACACTTGGCCAGTTTTTGGCAAAGTTCAGCCTAATGTATACTACTGAGAATAGAGAGAGAAAGCAAAAGACATGTTTTAAGTAAACATACCTTCTTTGGCAATATTTATAAGTCTAGATCTGGTTATCCTAATTTGCGATCAGTGAAAACTGCCACTGACATGAAGTGCCACTTTCTGTTACACACAGATAAAAGTCATAGAATATTTCCAAGGCAGTTAAACATCTGTAACATCAACACCCAGGTAAAATTCCCAGTGTAAGGATTAGGTTTAGGGTTAGATTCTGAAAGAGAGGCCTCTGTGTAAGCAACATTCCTTGCATTCTTTTCCACTTGTAAATATTCAATTTTATGGATATTTAACAATTTTTCAGAATAGTGTAAGGCTATATGTATTCATGTTAGTCCCAGCCTTGATGTGAGAAACTGTGCATAATCCTTTTATCAAGTACAGCACTAGCGGAGGTACATTTTGGACTCCCTTATTTGAGCTGTTCCTTCTTTCTTCCAAGATGCTGAAATGTACTTTATTACTTAATATCAAACATGAACACTGTTTTTTCTAACTCTTCAATTTCTTTCCCTTTAAAATTCTCCAATAGCCTTAACTGCTTCATATTTCTTTTCAGATTCTTTCATGCATTTTTCCAATTTGTAATTAGATTATCTGATCCATCATCCAACAGACAGTTTATTTATACTTCCTCCTAATGTTTGTTCATTATTTCCTTGGTGCTATTTGTTCTTCCTTTATTTCTATGAAAATGAGAATAAGTCTGCGTCAGTGGCAGGCTATTCTGCCATGGGCACTATGAAGCCTTTTGTATTTGCAGTTTTTCCAGCTGTTGTTTCAAATGAGCTAATCTGTGCAGTTCTGTTTACAAATAAAATACCTCACATTATTTCAGTCTATTACTAAAATGCACTATTTTCTCACAGCTTTAACTGCGCAGTGACACATGAGTTTAGCATCTCAACTTCTGATCTATTTCTTCCACATCACTTGTTCTATTGGCTGTGTTGCTTTGATTAAATCATTAGGATTTGAACACCAGTTTAAAATACAAGTATAAATGTCTTTAATTTCTGACTGTGGGATACTGTGATACAGGAATTTTAGTTTAAGGTCTTTATTAAATTAATAATAACATAAATGTGAAAATTATCCTCTATTATAGGTGGTGCAAAAAGGGAAGGAATATCTGGCAGATGTGGTCATTATTCAAAATAATTTTATGTGTAGAAGAAAAAAACTTCGGAATTGAATTGAAACAATATCTGGATAAAAGTAGTCTCTGTAAGGTGGGTCTCTGTAAGACTGCTTCAAACTATATAAGGAACAGGACAAAATTAGCTACTTATACTTGGGATTGTAATTCCCAGGCAATCAGTTCTACTGGCACCTCTATTTCTTACTTGTCAAATTGTTCAATTTTAATGTCTTGGGGGTTTGGAAAGGGCTGTTCTCAGCATTGTCACGTCATTGATGGATAAATTCTTAATCAGAATATCAAGAGGCTCTAAGTATTAGGAATTAAAGATATAAGAAAATTAATGTAAAGCATTACTTAAACGTTATATGTGGCTCATGGGGGATTATAGCAGACATCTAAATGGGTCACAAAAACTTCAGGAATCTTGGACAGACAAGCCATCTGGTATATGCCCATTTTAATGTAAGTTGTAGTTTGTGGTTAAATCCTCTGAGTCCATCAATTTTCAGTCTCCTGGTGGTCTAGAATAATTTGTATAATCATTGTTAAGCGATTTATCTACATACTGCCATAAGACATACTCTGATTTCCATTTGTTATTCAAAGTTAAACACTTATTTTACCCATTGAAAGTACATCATGCATTCAGTATACTGGGATGATATTCAGTATATTCAGTATATTTCAACCCTCTGGACCCACAAACCATCCACTGAAACATCCATTGAAAGCTGCTTTAAATGATCTGTTCTGAAAAGCTAAACAGCAATATTAGCAGTATTTGAAAATCATGATCTTCAGCACTGTGCCTACCAATGTGATTCATTCTCCAAAAGAAAACAGATGAAACAAATCTATTCCATTTAGACCTGAGTGTACCCACAGACATTACTGTTGATGTTTCAGATGAATATAATTCTTGGCTTTATTAAAGCTATTGTTTGTTGTGAAAGGAATATTTGGCAATCTGCAGTATGACTATCCAATAATTTAGGTAAATCTCCATAATGTAGGGTTGCATAGCAACAGTGACTGTGCATCAAAATAATTTGTTGTCTGTGAAGCACTCTTGAGACATCCTGAGAGACATTTTAATGCATTTTTAGAACTGCTTGCATTTTTCTTTTTAATTAACTGTAATTTGGAGCTTAGACTTCTCTAAAATTCTTAAGTAAATGGCTTAAAAGTGGTCAGCGATACTTATTCAGTTCAGAGAAGAATTGTGTTTATGCAACAAATTGTTAAGATCTGAATGTAATGCCTGAAGAGGTGGGGAAAGCAGAATCAATACTAACGAATGAAAAGGAATTGGATAAATTTTTAGTAGACAATTAGGACTAATTGGGATAGTTGTTTTTGAGGGGTTGGCACAGGCATGATGTATTGAATGGTCTCTTTCTATGGCTTATTATTTTATGATGTATTCATCATGCTCAATCCTCATTTAGACTCCACACAAT
The DNA here is from genome assembly GCF_004010195.1 of Chiloscyllium plagiosum. Classification (NCBI taxonomy): domain Eukaryota; kingdom Metazoa; phylum Chordata; class Chondrichthyes; order Orectolobiformes; family Hemiscylliidae; genus Chiloscyllium; species Chiloscyllium plagiosum. Next base: position 41,319,311 of record NC_057737.1, on the reverse strand, counting down.
GAATATCAGTAGGTTATTCACCCATAGTGGCACCATAGCTCAGCGTCTTATTTTCAATAGTCACACACTTGCAAGGATCAGCACAGGTGGATCAATGACAAGTGAGCTGTAGCTTAAAACAAGGGAAGATATAACAGGTTTTTTCTGTAATTAGAAAATCAGGGACATTAAGTTGGCTGCCAATGCACTCTCCAAGTATACTTTGCACGTACTATTGGCAGAATTTAATGTCCTCCCTGAGTCAAATTTGTTGGGAGGTATTTAATTGGATGAGGGATGCTTGGTGAGCAACCGGCCACCTTCTTGCCTCTACTCTAATTTAAGTCTTGGGCAGGAAGTTAATGGAATGCCATCCTTTAATATGAGAATAATTGAACATAAAAGTAAGGATGATATACTTCAGCTATACAACTTGTTGTTGAGACGACATCTCAAGTACTCTGTGCAGTTTTGGTCTCCTTATTTAAGGAAGGATGTAAATGCATTGAAGCTGGCTGAGATGAGGTCTACTTGAATGATAGTTAGAATCAGCAGGTTGTCTTATGAGGATAGGTTGGACAGACAGGCTTTGTTTCTGCTGGAGTTTAGAGGGGGGAGTAGTGAATTGATTGAAGCGAACAAGATCCTCAAGGGTCTTGACAAAATGGGTGTGGAAAAGACATTTCCTCTTGTGGATTAAAAATTAGGGGTCACCCTTTTGGGAAAGAGATGAAGAGAAATCTTTTTTCTCAGAGAGTTGTGTAAATTTGGAACTCTCCACTTCAGGTGGTGATGGAGGTAGGGTCATTGAATATTTTGAAGGTATTGGTAGATAGGTTCTTGTTAGGCAGGGGAATCAAAGGTATTAGGTGTGGATGGGAATGTGGAATTCTAAACTTAAGCAGACCCGCCATGATTTATTGAATGATGGAACAAGATCAATGGACTTTATTACCCCCTAATTTGTATATTCATACATTCAGCCTTCCTCTCTGCACTAATTAAAGTCCTTAGATAATGCCCATCTAAGGCTTTATCCCACTATTGAACTCAACAGTGATAGGGGTGAGGGGTACAGTCACCATGTGAAAAGCCTGAAAAGCAAACCCTGACTTGTTTGGTTACAGGGTTCCAGGGTGTCAAAGACCAGATTGGGGGACTTGACATTGAAGAGGGGGAGTCTATTGAAAGCCATTGAGCCCTACTCTTGCTGCCAAACACATTGCCTTTTCTGATACACATCCACAGCAGGCAGCATACTGGTCTTATCCACCAGTCTGTGCTTGAAAACCTCAAATGTTTAACATTAGATGTGATTTTGTGACTGCTTAGCACTTATTTCATGTGTGCCAAAAGTTAAGTAACAACCAATTTAAAGGATTCAGTCACTTACACTTGTTAGGAGCTGCATATCTTCATATGTAGAAATCTGTTCTCTGCAGGCAAAAGGAACAAGTCCAGACAGTGCATTTTTTGAAGTTAACAAAAGTGTGGGGGACAATATTTCCTGGGTACATTTTGCATGGCAATACTTTGACCAATCAGAATGGATTTGCTAATCAATCAGCACCATTTTCCTATGCAGTGTAAATTGTTGCTCTATTTCCAGCAATGTTATAGTCACTGTTGTAGTGAAGAAAATATTCCTTAAGTACAGTGCTGGAGTATCAGCCTGGATTTGATGCTCAAGTTTCTAGAGTGCAACTTAAACCCAAATCCTTACAGCTCAAAAGATAGAAATTGCTCCAAAGTTTGTAAATCAAGCATGCTGTATGGTAACAAAATCAAAGAGCTCAGTATCAAAGGAAGATTTGTTTGACTCAAAAATAAATACTTAAGAATGGTCATGAAGCAATAGTATTTTTAATACTGTAACAAAATAGCTTGCTATGGTTTTGCTCTTGGACTTTTGTCACAGGACTGATGGGAAAATGGAGGAGGAGTGCATTTTTGATTGTACATGGCAAGTTGAGACAGTTTCTGACATTTTGTCATTGCTCCTGTTATGTTCCTGACAGCGTGTCAGAACTAGGTCAAGGTTAATAGCAATCAACTGACTCTGTAGTAGCTATAAGTGTGTGATAATGACAGATTGCTACCCACATACCTTCAACTTCCAGCACCTGCAACAATTCAAAATCTAATTATCTTGGATCTCATGCTCCTGGATAAATATATTTTAAATGGTAGCTGTGTCATTGTCTGTCCACCTGTTTTCCAATCTTTTCTTGCAATTTTCTCAGTTTGTCTTGTTCTTTCTCTCTTTCTGCTTGTTAGGTTTAACCAATCATCATGATGGGAGAAACAGAGTGACACGCCCCCAAAGGTAACAGTACAATGTGGGTTGCCTATGGGAATGAGAAAGGTGGAGATTCTGAGGCTCAAGTAAATGGAGGAAGAAGACCACAAAGTACTTTAACAAGCCTCAATAACTGAAAGAAAGTTCTAATGCCGTGGTCTTTGTGGCTACATATTGGAGATAAATGAGTTTCCTGCTTTAAAGCTGAAGATTTGACAGTTGACAAGAATCACTGATCTTGACAGTACATTTGTCTCTGATTGTCACATAAGTGACTTCTTTGCTTTGTGGAACCCTTGATTCCTTAGAATTAACATATTGCTATTTTGAACTTTGAACAAAATTTAAAAATCTGCCTAGGAACAGCCAAATGTGCAGAATGCCAAGAAGAAAGCACTGAGAACACTGCTAAGTGGGAGTTTTGATGAAGGGAGAACATAGTGAAAAGTAAAACAAATACCTTTATGTTGAAAAACATCAGGCAGTGTCAAAGTATCAAAACCACATACAGTCATAGAGTTATAGAGATGTACAGCACAGAAACAGACCTTTCGGTCGAACTCGTTCATGCCAACCAGATATCCTAACAAAACCTAGTCTCACTTAGTCCATATCCCTCTTAACCCTTTCTATTTATATATTTAGATGCCTTTTAAATGTTGTAATTGTCCCAGCCTCCACCACTCCCTCTGGCAGCTCATTCCATACATGCACTATCCTCTACATCAAAAGTTGCCCCTTCAGTCCCTTTTAAATGTTTTCGCTCTCAACCTAAACCTATTGCCTCTAGTTCTGGACTCCACAACCCCAGGGAAAATACCTTGTCTATTAACCCTATTCAAGCCCCTCATGATTTTATAAACCTCGATCAGGTCGCCCTTCAGCCTCCGATGTTCCAGGGAAAATAGCCACAGCCAATTCAGCCTCACCCTATAGCTCAAACCCTCCAACTCTGGCAACATCCTCATAAATCTTTTCTGAACCCTTTTAAGTTTCACAACATCCTTCTGATAGGAGGGAGAACATAGAACAACATAGAGCAGTACAGGCCCTTCGGCCCTCAATGTTGCACCGACATGTGAAACCAATCTATCACCCCTCAATTTAAAGCTATGTCCCCTCACGCTAGCCACCACCATCTGAGGAAGAATGCTCTCGCTGTCCACCCTATCTAATCCTCTGTTTGCGTACCAGAACTTTACGCAATACTTCAAGTGCGGCCGCACCAGCGTTTTGTACAACTGCAACATGACTTCATGGCTCCAAAACCCAATCCCTCTACCACTAAAAGCTAACACACTGTAAGCCTTCTTAACAACCCTATTAACCTGGGTGGCAACTTTCAGGGATCTATGCTCATGGACACCGAGATCTCTCTGCTCATCCACACTACCGTGAATCTTATTATTAGCCCAGTACTTTGTGTTCCTGTTACACCTTCCAAGACAAGAATTGTACACAATATTCCAGAAGTGGCCTAACCAACGTCCTGTCCAGCCACAACATGACCTTCCAACTCCTATACTCAATACCAATAAAGGAAAGCATACAAAACACCTTCTTCTCTATCCTATCGACCTGCAACTCCACTTTCAAGGAACTACAAACCTGCACTCCAAGGTCTTTTTATTCAGTCACACTCCCCAGGACCTTCCTATTAAGTATGTAAGTCCTGCCCTAATTTGTTTTTCATAAAATGCAGCACCTCACATTTATCTAAATTAAATTCCATCTGCCACTCCTCAGCCCATTGGCCCATCTGGTCAAGATTCCATTGTACTCTGAGGTAACCTTCTTCACTATCCACTACACCTCCAATTTTGGTGTTATCTGCAAACTTGCTAACTATACCACTTATGTTCACATTCAAATCATTTATATAAATAAGGAAAAGTAGTGGACTCAGCACCGATCCTTGTGGCACACCAATGGTCACAGGCCTCCAGTCTGACAGAAAACCCACCAATACCACCCTCTGTCTTCTAACTTCGAGCCAGTCCTGTATCCCAATGGCTAGTTCTCCGTGTTCCATGTGATTTAACGTTGCTAGCCAGCCTACTACGACCCTTAGAAAATAGGCGACAGGTTTAGATAGAGGATCTGGATTAGCACAGGACCTCATTTAGAAGACTGGAATAATGATGCAAAAATATCAGCCAGGGTCCCTGCAATTTCTTCTCTAGCATCTTGCAGTTCTTGGATATATCTGGTCAGGACCAGGTGATTTATTCTATTGCATCCAACACCGTCTCTACTGTGATATGGACTCTCCCCAAGATATCACCACTAACTTCCCTAAGTTGCCAAGTCTTCATGTCTTTCTCCATTGTAAACACAGTAGAAATATTCATTGAGAACCTCACCCATCTCATTCAGTTCTACACATACATGTCACTTTGGTCCTTGAGGGAACCTTTTCTCTCTCTCTTGTTATTCTTTTTCCTTTAATGTGCTTAAGTACCTCTCTGGATTCACCCGACTCTTCTCAGCCAAGGTTATCTCGTGCCCCCTTTTCGCCCTTCTGATTTCCTTCTTCGGTAAAATCCTGTATTCTCTATATAGCTCCAAGGATTCCCTGAACCACACCTCCTTTTTACTGGTTAAAGCCTTCATGCCTTTTGTCATCCATAGTTCCCTATTGCTGTCAACCTTGTCTTTCACTCTCACAGGGACATACAGACCTTGAACTCTAGCTATCACACTTATAAAGGCCTCCCACTTGTCAGAGGTCCCTTTGCCTGCAAACAAACTATGTCAATCCACTCCTACAAGCTCCTGTATAATTCCATCAAAATTCACATTGACCAATTTAGAACTTGAACCTGTGGCCTAGTTTTGTCCTTCTCCATAACTATTTTAAAACTAATAGATTCAAAGTTTGTGAGAAGATTTGTAGCTCGGGTGCTCGTTGTTGTGGTTCTGTTCGCCGAGCTGGGAATTTGTGTTGCAGACGTTTCATCCCCTGTCTAGGTGACATCCTCAGTGCTTGGGAGCCTCCTGTGAAGCGCTTCTGTGATCTTTCCTCCGGCATTTGTAGTGGTTTGAATCTGTTGCTTCCGGTTGTCAGTTCCAGCTGTCTGTTGCAGTGGCCGGTATATTGGGTCCAGATCGATGTGCTTATTGATTGAATCTGAGGATGAGTGCCATGCCTCTAGGAATTCCCTGGCTGTTCTCTGTTTGGCTTGTCCTATAAGAGTAGTGTTGTCCCAGCAAAACAAATGTAGTGTACAAAATCCCATGCAAGGACTGCACAAAACACTACATAGGACAAACAGGAAGACAGCTAACGATCCGCATCCATGAACACCAACTAGCCACGAAACGACATGACCAGCTATCCTTAGTAGCCACACACGCAGATGACAAGCAACTGTGTTCGACTGGGACAACACTACTATAGGGAAAACTCAATAAAAGGTCGTAATATTGGGCCCTTTAACCTGTTTAAACAAGAAGTTTGACTGTTGTCTACTTTACTTGAATATTGAAATTAACAAGGAATTAAACAAGCAATATTAATTCAGGTCCCCAACCACTTTGGAACACATTCAGTGGTCGCAACACACATCATAAAATGTGACGAAGACATCTACATTCCTGAACTGTTTTATTTATTATTCATCATGTCAATGGATGTGAATTTTAGCTGGTGTAAAACTGCCTGTGATGCCCAATTTTAAAAAAAAGCATGTCTAGTTTGTGTACTAAAACAACTGTGTTCATCTGGCATTTTTTCATAGATATTCCAAAACACATGATACACACTAGTTAAGAAGTACAGTTAGTCTCAAAGCAGCAACTGTATTGCCAGTATAATTTGAAGCAGGTACTAACTTAGATACACTTGTTATTTTTAAATTTATTCTTGGCTTGTGAACATCACAGTCAAGGACAATAGTAATTGCCCATCTTAAATTGTCTTTGAAAAGCTGGTGCATTATTAGAGTAATAGAGATGTACAGCAGGGAAAGTGGCCGAGCAGAGGTTGATACCCATCGGGAAGGCCTCAACTGGGACCTTAGGTTCATGTCACATTACAGGTGATCACCATTGCACTACACACACACAATCTCACATACACACGCACACAGACACCCACACACACCCTTATAGACACACACACTCCCACACTCACACATGCACCCCCCACAGACTTAAGACACTCTGCACTCACTACATACACACACACACACTTTCTCACACTCACAACCCCCACCCCAGACAGACAGACACACACAGACAGACAAAGACCCACATGCACACATATATTTTGTGGGGTGCAGAGTTACATTGCACTATGCTCAAAAACTGCATACATTCATGTAGAACTCTGAGCTCAAAATCTGCATGAATTTACGTAAAACTCTGTTATCTCACTTTTTAGATTAGAATCAATCTAAACAGCATGGCATAGACAGAGAACACAGGGGGCCAACACCTTCAATTAACAGACAATCAATTTTTCAATGTATAATTTCAGTTACATCACACTGCAAATTTTTGCTATAAATTCAGTGTTACAATCGAGCCCTCCACGATCATCTGATGAAGGAGCGTCGCTCCGAAAGCTAGTGCGCTTCCAATTAAACCTGTTGGACTATAACCTGGTGTTGTGTGATTTTTAACTTTGTACCCTTGTCTAAGTTACTAATACATATCAAGAAAAGTGGAGGTCCTTAACAGTGACCCCTGGAGAATGCCATAAAATACCTTCCTCCACTCTAGAAAACAACTACCCTCTGTCTCTTGTCTCTCATCCAATTTTGTGCCCACTCTGTTACTGTCCCTTTTGTTCAATAGAATCAAACTTGTCATGTAGCATTTTACCAAAGGTCTTTAGGAAGTCTACATATATACTTCACCACATATATACTTAGGAAGTCTACTCCACCAACCACATTACACTGATAAATCACCACTGATAGTCTGGCTTTTTTTATTTATTCTTTCACAGGATGGGGTTGGTATTGTTGGCAAGATCAGCATTTGCTGTTCATCCTTAATTATGCTTGAACTGAGTAGCTTGCTAGGCCATTTCAGAGCAATCACATCGTTGTGGGTCTAGAGTCACATGCAGCCAGACCCGATAAAGACAGATCATTTTCTTCCCTAAAGCATATTACTGAATCATGTGGGTATCTATGACAAACTTCAATGGTTAACAATCATTATGTGTGAGCAGACTTGAGACTGATCAAGTAAAATGCAAATATTTTAATTATTGAGATTGCCTGAAGATACCATTAGCTATTTCTGTTATCTTCATGTGCAATTTCACAGTTACTGCAAAAAATCTTAAATAATGAAATTTATAACTGTTTCAAAACTTTTAATAATGTGACTTTATTCACATGGTTAGATAATAAGAAATTCTACCTCTTGAGAACATATGAAATTAGTTTCAAAAATTTTAATGTAGTTTATTAATTCATATGAGCAGACTTGATAAAAATAACACCAGTAGATTTCAAAGGGAAGCTACATTATCATGTCCGCTTGCTTCAGAAATCAAGTATTTCATAGATCAAACAACTTTATGCCAAGGCACAAGTTAACACAGTAACAGGTTCCACTCGATGGTTTCAGTTTCCATTACATTGTTAACAAGACAAAACTACAGCCTGTAATGAAATTTGACCAGTTTTCTAACAGGTAGGGGAGGCTTTGTGTTGAGGAAGTTGCAGATGGAAATGGAAAGCATAGGCAAAACTAAAAATAGCAGGAAATCCATAGCGAGTCAGACAATGCCTGTATGGAAGAAAGTGAGTTAATGCTTCAAGGCAATAATCTTTAATAAGGACTGGAAAAATATTAGATATTTAATAACTTGAAAATAAAGCACAAAGTCAGGAAAATGAGGGATGAAAGAATGAGAAATGTGAACATTTGTGATGGGATGAAGATAGACGCTGCTAAATGACAAAAGGGATAATTGCCCGAGGCAAGGGACTGATAATGAGACAGGTTTGGAACAAAAGACTGGTGCAGAGTAGGTACAATTGTTTACAGAATAATTACACAGGGGAAGTGAACCATGTAAAATTTGGCAAGGTGAGGTAGACTCCTGTGATAAGGAAATGAAGCACAGGGTGATGGGAAGACCCCAAGGACGTGGACAGCTCTGTCATGTGCCATATTGTCAGTTGTGTACCAAAAAGGAATTTTAATTCTGAGCACCCACTTTCATCACCTCTACTCTATCACTCATTATCTGAGAGGGGTTGTACAGCTTTCATTTTCTCAGATATTGCAGGCTGGTAATGGAGAATCAGAGTCAATGGAAGTTCAGGCATGTCAACCATTTTTTTAAAAACATATAATTCAAGTCCAAATGGAAACCTTCATAGTAATTATGATTCCATTTCCAGTTACAAAGATAAATTCTCCTGCAAACCTGTGATTAATTAAATATAATATATACATTACATAAAGCTCCATAAATTGTCCTCTAAGATATTACATTTAGGAACAGCAGGAAGAAGTGTAATATAGACAATGAGTGATCTGATGTGAGATGAAGCAGCCATGTAACGGTGTAGTGAACATCTGCTCTTAGTTTCCTCTTGGTAAAGGTTGTAAATACCTGAGAGGATGTTGAAGTAGTTTGGCTAAAGACAGATATGAATTGGACAAACTCACAAAGCAGTATATTAAATAGAGAATATTATTAAAGAGAGAGTAAATATTTGTGATGAGGGGACCAAGCAAGGTGGGAGAGAGGGAGATAGAATATAAAAGTTAGGACAGACTGCTAGAATAAGCAGGAGACTAATGGGTAAAATGTAAAATGATACCAGGAATCAAAGATGCCCAAGGGACAAATGGTCAGGATCAATGGTTTTTGCTAAACATAGGCAGAACAAAGGGAACAAGAGAGAAACCAATGACAGGAAATTTTAAAAAAGTATCAGAAGAAAATGAGGAGAAAGCTAGGATAATGTATGAGCAGTGAAAAAAGCAACAGATTGAGAAACAAGAGAAAGGCCCATGTATGCGCTGCTATCTCTCACCTACCTATAGATTTGTCATCTCCAGACTTGATTATTACAATCCCCTCCTCATTACCTTCTCATTTTCCACCTTCTATGCTCTTTGGTTAGATTTCCCAATATCCAGATGGTCATTATTTATTGTAAATGGAAGAGGTGTATATGGGACCATGCAAAATCTCCATTATACCAGACAATGAAGGAATTACATAAGAAATTGAAAATCCTGCTGAGCAATTCCCCTATGTCTGAAACTCTGTGAAAGTCTCCATTTAAATTTAAAAATAATTACTCAGGAAAAGTTAGGCTATATATAGTTTAACTTCATTAGGATTTGACTCCCACAAAACCCCCTGTCCCCACCCAATCTGACCAGAGATGAGACCTTGCCTGAGATTATCTCTCCCCAGGAAACTTGATTCCATATCATATCCATAGCTAAGTTTACTTATATCTTGTTTACTGATTCCACTATCTTTGTTGACCTACACTATGCCTCTGTTGTCTGCTTACACGTTTGCCAGAGTTTTTCTAGCCCTGAATAATGTGAATAATGGCGACTCAGTTGGGAAAATATAGAAAAATAGGAAAATTTAACTGGGTGCGTTGAGGAAGAAAAGTTGATTTTTAAATGTTGAGATGAGAATCTCCTGAGTGAGTGCTGAGAAGCCGATTTACATATATTAACATCTCATTACGACCTAATTTCACCTCATTTATTTTGATTTTCTTTCTTCCAATATGCTGGACAGAAAGTAGATGCTAGCAATTCCCAATCTGAAAGAGCAGATATCTGGTGGCTTCAGCTCCCCACTTACTACTTTAGGCCTCCATCTTAGACAGCAGATCTCAACAACTAAGGTTATGCTCCAAAGACAGCGACTACCTATACCCACGCACGTTGGAGGTTGCATTGGACATGCACCAGCCTCACTGCATTTCATGGCACATTGCCAACTCACCATTCTTCACTTCAGAGGATGCAGTAATTGTGAAAGGTGGCAACTGAGCACATAATGGTGGGAGAAGTGCACTGGAGAACATGGCTTATTGTGGGAGTGGAGGTCATCAACAGTTACAAAATTTAACAGGAGGATAGTGTTGCATAACAGCCTGCATGGCTCAAAGGATAATGCTGGGAGATGAAGACTTAAATAAGAGTTGGGTCGGAATGTACTGATGGCCTTGACAATGGGTGCAAGAAAAAACAAACATGGAGATTTATGGGGGTTCGCTTGACTACTGAGATCACGGAGTTAAAATCCTAGAATTCCCTCTCAAATGGCATTGTGGGTCTACGTATAGGACATGGATTGCATGGTTCAGAAAGGCAGCTCACCACCAACTTCTCAAAGGCAGCTATGTCCCACGAATTAATTCAAAAAAGAAAATCCTTGAAATTGACAAATAGCTGATTTTTTGTAAAATTCAGCTCTTGTCTCCACAATCACTTTCGATTTATACCCAGCCCTGCTCCCTTTTGTCCTCTGAATCAGGGCTTTTAATGTTTTCGGGCACTGGCAAGATCATCTGAAACTCCATCACCAGCTCACTACTCCCACTTTGCTCACTGCAACTCTCCCACACCCTTCAAAACCTTTCAAAAATCATCAATTTAGTCAAGTCTTTGTTCATCTTTTCTAATCTCTCCCTCCATGGCGGGCTACCAATGAATTTTCTTTCCCAAGGTATTTTCATTTGTGGAAAAACTTGGGATATTTTGACTTTAAAGGCACTACATAAATATAAACACTTAATATGTAGTGTTTTTCTGGATTCTTTCATGTAAGATATCTGAAGGCACTTCACTGTTCAACATCATGTCCAGATGCATGTAGGTGAGGAGGTAGCTAAAAAAAAATCAGACTTTTAAAGATAACGGGATGGTGTAATGTGCAGAGATTAAGGGAGACTGTTCTGGAGTGAGCATGTAATGAAAAGGGAACAGAGCATTTCGCAATTACACATCAGGATGACTTTGACTTTGATAATGTTGAACTGTAAACATTCTGACTCATTTATAGGTACTTTCTAAGCAACCTTTTCAGAGATATTATTACACACTTCTGGAGCAATTGGGATTTGAAACCAAACATTACCACAAGCCTGACATCGTTGGTGTGAAAATTGTTGGATGAAATCCTGAGGGACCGGACTTACATGTATTTGGAAAGGCAAGGACTGATTAGGGATAGTCAGCATGGCTTTGTGCATGGGAAATCATGTCTCACAAACTTGATTGAGCTTTTTGAAGAAGTAACAAAGAGGATTGATGAGGGCAGAGCGATGAATGTGACCTCTATGGACTTCAGTAAGGTGTTCCATAAGGTTCCTCATGGGAGACTTGTTAGCAAGGTTAGAGCTCACGGAATACAGGGAGAACTAGCCATTTGGATACAGAACTGGCTTGAAGGTAGAAGACAGAGGGTGGTAGTGGAGGGGTGCCTTTCAGACTGGAGGCTCATGACCATTGGTGTGCCACAAGGATCGGTGCTAGGTCCACTACTTTTTGTCATTTATATAAATGATTTGGAAGTGAACATAGGAGGTTTAGTTAGTAAGTTTGCAGATGACACCAAAATTGGAGGTGTAGTGGACAGTGAAGGTTACCTCAGAGTACAACGGAATCTTGATCAGATGGGCCAATGGGTTGAAGAGTGGCAGATGGAGTTTAATTTAGATAAGTGTGAGGTGCTGCCTTTTGGAAAAGTAAATCAGTGGTGCTGAACAAAGAGACCTTGGAGTGCGGGTTCGTAGTTCTTCGAAAGTGGAGTCGCAGGTCAATAGGATAGTGAAAAAGGCATTGGTATGCTTTCCTTTATTTGTCACGACATTGTGTATAGAAGTTGGGAGGTCATGTTGCGGCTGTATATGACATCAGTTAGGCTGCTTTTGGAATAATGCTTGCAGTTCTAGTCTCCTAGCTATCAGAAGGATGTTGTGAAACTTGAAAGGGTTCAGAAAAGATTTACAAGGATGTTCCCAGGGTTGGAGGATTTGAGCTATTGGAAGAGGCTGAACAAGCTGGGGCTGTTCTCCCTTACTGGAGTGTCAGAGGCTAAGGGATGACATTAGCATACAAAAGCATGAGGGACATGGATAGGATAAATAGACAAGGTCTTTTTCCCTGGGTTGGGGGAGTCCAGGCTTTAGGGTGAGAAGGGAAAGATATATGGGGCAATTTTTTTCACGCAGAGTGTGGTACATGTATGGAATAAGCTGCTGGGGAAGTGGTGGAGGCTAGTACAATTACAGCATTTAAAAGGCATCTGGATGGGTATATGAATAGGAGGGGTTTAGAGGGATATGGGCCAAGTGCTGGCAGATGGGACTAGATTAGTTTAGGATATCTGGTCAGCATGGACGAATTGGGCCGAAGGCTCTGTTTCTGTGCTGTATATCTCTAAGACTCTACAACTCTCAAGATGTAAACAATTTGCGTGAGCTTGTTATGACTCACCTCTGGGACAGGAGGCATTTGAAACTGCAGCACTACCACAAAACCCCTTCCTATTATTGCTTTAAATATTTTTAATGTTCAGAGTTGTTATTCCACACCTCTCAAGTAGGTGGGACTTGAACTTGGGATTCTTGGCTCAGAGGAAGGGACTGTACAATTATGCCAAAAAGAGGTGTACAGAAGTGTTAATGCACACCAATACAGCAGGTAGGACTTGAACCTGGGATCATAGTTTAGAGGTAGGGACATTACTACTGCACCACAAGAACTCCATAATCTTATAAACCTAACAATGAAATCACCATGGCTAGTTGTCAAACTTTTCATACATCATGGCACAAATCACTGGTAGCTTGATGTTTGGGTAGTGGTCTGCCATCTATTGTCCTTAGTTTTCTTTAATTAACTTATTTAGACATGCTGTGACATTCCTCTGGGTTAGGCAGGACTTGAACTTGATTCTTCTGGCTCAGTTGGAGGGACACTACCGCTACACTATTAAACCCTTCACTATTACTTTATACTAACACATTAAAATCAATGCTGTTAATAATAGCAAGTACTTAAGCACATTATTGGGTTAATTAATTACCTAAATGACTGGTTCAATAATAAAGGAAGAACAAGAAGGACTGGTTTGCGGAAAAGATGCTGCACAACTGTGTTAATTAAGTTTATCCATAAAGAAAGCTATCTTGATTTCTGACTCACTGACGAGCTTGGATCGGATTAATGGAAGGCCAGTCCTTGGAATCAAGTGTTGTGTTGGCTTTGGCTTCACAATTGTCACTACACTTTGTTAGCAAGCATGAGTATTTATTTTGTAGCTAGCTCATAAATCAGAAATGAGCAACTCTGTTCAGTCAACAGGCATTTTATATCATCGTCCACACCACTGATTTCATATTTCAGTACAGTACATGAAAGTGATGCACTCCAAGATTTCCACTTATACCATACAAGCTTCTAATTATCTTTGTTATTGACTTGATGTTAATAGCAGTTACATAACCATATCAGCTGTGTGCATCTTGAGAAGATGTGGTTTTCGACACAGCTTCATATTCTAGTAAGAAATCTCTAAGGACAAATTAACATTAAGATATTCTGCACTTTTCCAGTACAATTTTCTCCACATTTGCCTATGGAATTATCATAGATCTATTATACTGTTTTATTTTTGGTTTTGATTCTATGAAGAAATGGATTGTCATGATTAATTTTGATTCATAACCTGCACTCAAGCAGAAACTTAACACCTACTTTGTCACTGACCTTCATTGCAATAAACAACTGTTATAGGAACATTTTTTTCATGTCTGATACAACTCCAATTGTGTGTCTGTCCTTATAATCTATTCACCAAACTCCTGATACAACCAAACCTTGGGATAAGTTCCCCAAATTATTACAATTCCAGACAAATATCCCAAATTATTAAGATCCTAAGTGAGGACAGTTGAACTGGTTCCCTTTCTTTATTCACCTACCTCTCATTGGTAGCAACAAAGTTAATTGAAGAAGGATCCCTCTCATGTAATAAAGAGTAAATTTATTTATTACTGAACAGAAAAAGAACTCATGGTGGAATACACAGGAACATGTGTCAGAAGAAAACAGGACAGAAGAACTATCTTGCCCTGTCTGTTTTCAGCTAACTACCATCAAATAAACATGATTTGGAGATGCCGGTGTTGACAACCACCTAATGAAGGAGTGGCGCTTCGAAAGCTAGTGCTTCCAATTAAACTTGTTGGACTATAACGTGGTGTTGTGTGATTTTTAACGTTAATCAAATAAACAGACCAAAAGGATTTCAAATAACCTGCAAAATCCACGCATCCCAAAATCCACCTACACCAAATGAACTGCAACATTCAAAGAAGGCAGCTAACCAAGGATAGTTCATAAAAGATACTGCCCACTTCCCTCCAGAAAAAATAGAAATTAAAAAGTATTTGGGTTAGTTTCTGGGTCATTTGTGAAGATGGTGGAATGTTATAGTTGTAGTCAATTTCAAGATTCTCAGCTTTTGGAGGTTTTTAAAAATTCTTTAGTCCTTAGTCCTGTTTCTTTGATGGTAGTTTGCTGGCAGTAATCAGAGCAAGAGTGTTTCTAACCTGTTTCATTCTGACTGGCTTGCTGGCTTCTAGCATGGAGAGTGAAACAAGCATTTATCTGCAATGTAGAGGTAACAAATGCATAATTCTTTAACTATGTATTCACAGCACACCAATGCCTGAATACAGGCTAAGACATCAAGGTATGTTACAATGTGGAACGTAACAGCAGAGGGCTAACCAAACAGGCAGGTGCTTATGAATGCACTAAATACAAACTCACTTTAAATCAAAAATTAACCTTGGGGTAACATTAGCATATTAGGTGTGCTGAGTTATGAAACAAGGAGCATCTGGAAGCCTTGAAAATCAAGTCAAATTCAGGGAGGAAGGCATGTTAGTGGACTGAGGAAGAAACTAATCTTAATAAGTTGAGATTCATGGGATGCTCATTTATTAACAAAAAAATCACAAACATCCAAAAAACCAAGTGCACAATGCCTGAAGAGGACAGACTAGATGCTGGCTTACAACACAAGACCTGTAACAAAGGCAAGGTCACATGACATCCTAAAACAGAGACTGAAGAAAGAACACTGGACTCAACACATTAACTCTGCTTTCTCTCCATAGATGCTGCTAGGCCTGCTGAGTTTCTCTAGCAATTTCTGTTTTTGTTTTACCCCAAAAGAGTCACTAGACTGCGGGTCTGCAATCCAAATTTGGGACATGGATGACCAGCTAATTTTGACCAAGCAATTTTTAAGTTTGCAAGGTGACCCTGAAGTCAGACTGTTGGGGCTGGGGCTAATGGAAGGCATCACTGACTTCCCAATGACTGTACATGAACCAGTCAAAACACTCAACGGCCTCAAAGAGGTAAATCAAAAAAGCTCAAGAGAAACAAGTGTGATAATAAACTCATTGCAAAGAAAACCTGGGCAGCCCAGAAAGTCCTGTCAGAAAAACACTGCTTTACAAAAAAAAAGTCAACTGACCAGTTAGAGCGCTAGCCACTGCCCTGTGCCCTCTGTCCAAACAGCTTAATTTCAGCACAAAAGTATCAGCTCCAAATAACAAGGGAAAATAAATTTACCCAATATTCAGGACAACATAATGATGGACAATTAATGAGGCCAACAGAGAAAAAGGAACTCAGTGTGGCCGTCAAAGGGACAAATCATAAGAATGCAGCAGGCCTAGATGGGATGAGATTGCAAGACATACGGAACATGGAAAATGGTGATACTTTCCAATGACGCTGACTTTTCTCACTATGACTAAAATCAAGAACCATCCTAGACTCCCTGAAAATGTGTCAAATGGTCCTAAATTGAAGAGGCAATGCTTGAAAACATTGATAAATGACAACATAACACAATTGGTCCTCAGTTACACCACTTTTTCAAGATAATGGTAAAGAAACTAATGGAGGCAGTCAATATAAACCCTAGGCAGAAGGGTTTCCAAGCAGTGACCCCAAGTCGCAACAAGAATATTGCATTCCTTGAAAATATCATTAAGGGGTGCCAGGCAGAAACGTAAGGACCTTGCAGTTGTCTTTGTGATCTTGCAAAGGCACTCAACACTGTCGGTCACAAACTGCTTAACTGTACTGGATCAACTTCCCTGGAAATTTCATATAGCTGATCGAAGACATGTACACGAGCAACTCAACATTGCAACAAGACAAAACCAACCTGATTAAAAACAGGGAGCAGAGTCAAGCAGGGCGACCGCCTATCTCTAATCCATTTCAAATTGTGTTGGATCCCTGGTTTGCACCCTGGAAAAAGCCAACTCAGGAGTGTCTGTGACACTGATCAACCTGCTTTGGCCTTTGTGGATGATATTGTCCTTTTAAGCAATTCAAATGCTGGAATGGCCAGAAACCTAAAACTGGTCCAGTCTTTATTTTTAACAACCCAGGACTTAAAATTAATACTGCAAAGACCAAAGGCTATCACTTCACCTATATGGGCAAGGCCTTTCTATAAAACCATAAAGAGAACTGGGCACTGAAGGGAGACAACACTTCTTATATTCCCCAGAGAGAAGCAACAGTAACTAGGTGCCTGCATAGACACATGGGCAAGCATGACAGAGAGCAAATGAGAGAAGTACTGAGTCTTCAACCTGGAAACAACTGCTCTCTGACTGACGCAGAAAATCGAGATCTTCCCCATATATCATCCCTAGGCTGTATTATCAGAAGCACCACAGAACACCCTTTACAAACTTAATCAATTAATCCGATATGTAACTAAGCAGTTCCTACATCTTCTGACACATACAAATGATGACCTGTTACGCTCAGAGATGGCAGACTCAGTATGCCAAAGCTGAAGGTGCAGATCCCAGCTGCAGTCATTCGAAAATGGGAAACATTTGAGACAGCTAAGAACATAATGATTCAGGCCACATTTCAATTCTGCAGGAAAATATTGATACCATGAAAGGACTGCGCTAGTCAAAGTCCTGAGAGGAATTGAGACCTACCTACAGAAGGAAAATCCAGAGCTTGTACTGGAAGTGGAAGAATTCATGGATCACCTAGATCCTGAACATGTATTAACAGCAGAAATATGCAGAGAGTAATTATACAGCTTGGAGATAGTGGTAAATCACTAAACAGTTAAATCTCAAGAGTCAAGTCTTTGGAATCAGATACTACAAGAACAATAAGGTCTCCAATACCTAAATCAAATTAGCATATAACACCAAGTCATAATTAACAGCCTACTATTATACAGCAAACTGTACCCAACTAGAACTACGATAACACAAGGTGGTCTCTACATGCTCAAAAACTGTCAGAGATGTGAGGCTCCATTAGAAACACTGGCACACATTTCTAGGAAATGTTTGTTTGTGAAGAATACAAGGATTAAACATCACAATATGATCCTGACAAAGTTACAAGAATATGTTGAGAAATACAGCTACACAACATGCAACAAACTGAGGCTGATGGACAAGGACATGCCACTTTGGAAACGTGACTTGATTTTTAAGGAAGAGCATATGATCGTGGTTGGTTTTGACAATTTGCTACAAGGATGACAAGGAAATGGAGAAAGCACGGGAGGCAAAAAGACGAAAGTATACACACCTTAGCCTGGAGATTAAGGAACTGACAGGAAGTCTCTGAACAAGAACTCTGGCTCCGGCTTTGTGATGGGCCAATGAGGGATGTGGTTCCTTGGTATACAATGGAAAAGTCACTTGCCCAAGAAGCATCAAGACTTACAATATCCCTGATGCTTGAACTGCTACAAATCTCTAACAGCAGACGAAAATATGACAGAGTGTATCTGGCTTTATGCCGGAGATGACAGGCACTGACCCTATTGTGCCAAGTGCAGTGTGATGTTTATGGTATCGGCATTATCACATGGAGATAAAAATGGTAAAGGTAAGAAAAAAACAAAAAAATTGTATAACCAAGAAAAAAATAATAGGTAATGGTAATGAGTAATAATCACACTGGATCAAATCTTTGTCTAAATAAAAGCAATATGGTGGGTAATTTGCAACAAGAACTACATCAAACAACCAGCCTGAATGGCATTCAGCTCCACATCCCAAATAAAAGTGGACATCCCACATGGTGAATTGGACGTTTTTGTCCTTCTTGGTACCTGAACCCCAGTCCTCTGCCTGACATCAGTGGTTTGCTATTAGAGATATCCCAAAGGCATCAATGAGCAATGTAAAGACTCAGACAAGGCACTCCTACAAGTGTTCCAAAATAGCCTTTCTTACTGCTTCAATTAGTGGTATATTCTCAGTCAAGAGTGAGTAAACCTCTTGCATATTCCTGAATCCCTACACTGAAGTAATACAGACCAATGTTGGATGGCCACTTTACACTGCTGTGTTACCCACTCAAAATAGATGAAGAAATCTTCTACCTCTGCCTTCTCAAATTTAGGAATTAAATGAGCAATCTGAGTTGTCTCCAATCTTAAGTCTGGAGTCATTGATGCGTTCTTGGGACACAGTAGGATTCCTGTTCCTCCGCTTGAGTTGCCTTAGTTCAAATTTCTGTTCCTTCTGCTTTTGTTGAAATTCCCTCTTGCCTCCTTGTCTTTTTCTCTTTCCTATTTCTCATTATCTTCCGCGCTCTCATTTTTTGCTTTCCCTTTTCCTGAAATTCTAATTTTGCTGCTCCAATTTTATTATATTGCTACTCTCTTCATATCATCGTCCTCAATTGCTACTTATAAACTTTTAAAATGTTGGGTCTAGTCCTAAGTGCTTTTCTAAATCTTTTCACTATTTGAGGAAAGGAACTCTTACATCTTCAGACTCTGCTAGAAACACGCTGACATCAAATACAGACATGCCTATGCTTAGTCGAGACTGTAGTGCTGGAACTTCAAGAAAGCCTTTTCCAGCTTTTTCTTTAAAGTTTATACCAGTGATAATTTACCCACACTAATTATTTTGTTTAAATGGTGGAATGATCTCCCTATGTTTTACAAACAAAGCCTGGACGAGGTTTCCCAAGTTATTATGGTTAAGGACAGATATCCCATATCATTGAGCTCCTGGGTGAGGGAGGGAGGAATGGACTGGGTTTCCTTCTTTATCTGTTCACTGCCTTGGTTGGTCTGAGACAAATGAATCTATGTTTTAAAAGAAGCCAATTAAGCAGGCCTTCTGGAATTAACAAAAAAAGTGAGTTTACTAGCTATTAAACATAAAGAGAATTAATACTGTGACATGCATAAACACAAACAAGGAATAAAGAGAAAAAGAAACTAAGATTTAAAGGAATTACAGATCAGTTTTTATGGATCAGTTGTGAAGAGTAGTTAGTGGCATGTTAACAGTTGATTTCAGGACTCTTGAATTTTTCAAGTTAATTAATATCCTTTTGTCCTGTTTCATTGCGAATGGGCGACTGACAACATTCCGAATGAAAGAGTCCTTCTGATCTTTTTCATCTGACTAGCTAGCTGGCCAGTTGGTTTCTAATGCTTAGAGTTAGAGAATCTTTTTACCTGTAGTGTATGGGTGACTAGTAGATGGTTCTTTAACTGTGACTTTCACCGCAGACTACTGCTGTGACCTAGTCTTGTATACACTAACTTCAGTTCATTGGAACACCTTCTTCCACTAGCACACTGGTCCCAAGGTTACAGTCTGCATTGAATTCCTTTTGAAATTGCTGTAAGGGCAAAATAGAAGAAATGTCTGCAAGAGGTAGCTTTCTGCGTGGGGGTTGAAGGGGTGCAAGTGGGGGTGAAGAGCTTACGATCGTCAGACACTTTGTTACCTCTTACCATTACATCTTTCTATTTGTTTGAATTCCCCTGACATAGTACAGATGTGCTATTTCATGGGCTCCACACAGAGTTTTGCGAGAAAGCACCATTTATCCATTTGTAGACTTTTAAAAAAATCTTTGGCAGTCCTCTTTTTAAAAACAGATTTTAGAATGAAAAGTTAAAAAATATCCTTGGTACTTTGGGGTTCTGATCCATTGTAATGATACTTCATGAGATAATGTTATTCTTCATCCCATTCTCTTTGCCTTCAAACTACACTGTGGAATTGTTAGGTATTAAGTCTTAATAATTTGATTTATTCACAGATTATGGCTCAGAAGAAAACCATCAGGGTTATCATGTCTGCAACAGCTCTCCAAATGAGCTTCGTGACTTAGTGTTTAGTGAAATAAGGGCAAAATACTGCAGATGCTGGAAGTCAGAAATAAAACAGAAAGTGCTGGAGAAACTCAGCACGTCTGGCAACATCTGTGGAGGCAAAAACAGATGCTTATTGAAGTTCTTTTATCTACTATTTTGTTTTAAGCAGGTTAACATTTTGTTAAAACAACAGTTTGAGGTTTATTATACATATGTATTCAATACTACTATCTATTACCATCTACCCGTAACACCTCAATGTATTTTCCTTGCATTAAAAGTGAAATTATCTAATCATTTCCAATAAGCAATGTAATTAACGCACAAAATACAAATTTATTGCAAACAATATTCAATGAAGAAGCGGTCCGAAACACTCAGCATAATTTCAGGTTCTTTGTTCTGCATTTGGCAGAAGTTGATTTTGCAATCCATGCTTCTTCTGTTTGAATATTAAACACCAGTTCCAATCCCTTTGATTTCTATTTGCCCATATACTGGCAATAAACTCATTGACCTTTGATCAGCTTGTATTCTGTTTGGTTTCTTACAAGCTAGTTTATTCCTAGCATTCCTTTTTACCAAATGGGACGGGCAGTTTCATTCCAGTGGTTCTGGCACGTGACTATAGCTATAGTAACTACAAATATCTTAAGTTCCAGGCAGGTCTCTCTCTGAACATTATGACCTGAATTTTAATGGAGGTAACCGGATTACATTTTGGAGATAGCTTTGCACACTTGAAATGCAGAAGAACAGGTTTCTCTCAAGTTCTGCTGAACTTAATGGCTGGATGTTTTCCAGCTGCAGAGAGGGTTGGAATCCAGTGACTCAGGAGGTAAACAGAATTATCAGCTGGGGATGGGGATTGGAAAGCGTTCTTGTTCTCCCTGGCGGATAAGCAAATTAGGAGCTACTACTTCTACACTATGGGCTTAATGGCTCTCAAACTAAAAAATAAAGTCGTGTACACCAGCTGGAGAAGTCACAAGCCACCACAAGAAAGGTACGATTGCACTTCTCCAAACATCTCCCTTTTCATATATACAAAACAAAAAATGTTTTCTTTGTCTTTTGTAGTTACAAATTAACCAATACACATGGTCACAAAGAACATCATCACTCATTAGCAAAAAAAATGTGCAAACTCCAGTCAGTTCCACTTCCATCAGTCTCTGAACATGCATTGCATAAATAATTTTTAAATTGTACAAGTCTCTTACTGGCACATGTGCACTTTTTCACCGGTCGTTTGTTAGGCATCTGCACATTGCTGGGTAATTTACTTCTCTGCAGAATATTGTTCCTGTGGTGAGTTTTAGTAGTGGTAACTGTTGTTGCTGATAACATTTTGTTATGTCATTCTGGACTCTGTGCAGGTGGTAAGATTGCTTCCTAATTTGTGCTTGCAGTGAAGGTACAGCTTCTCAACTGTACTGAGGAATCTGCTGTTGTGCCGATCTAGCTGATCATTCACACTCACCACGGACAATCAAAATGGCAGCTACTCAACACACATCCCAAGTTGCTACAAGATCTGACTCTTGTTGAGTATGCTGACCATTTGCACCTTGACTGGCTTCCCAATGTTGGGCTTAACAATAATTTGGCAGTTACATCACAGTGACATTTGACATTCTATAGATAGATGTTATGGTTAGTATGCTTGGAGACACCACCAAAATTAGTGGTGTAATGGACAGCGATGAAGGCTACCTCAGAATTCAAAGGCATCTTGACCAGATGGGCCAATGGGCTGAGGAGTGGCAGATGGAATTTAATTTAGATAAATATGAGGTGTTGCATTTTGGGAAGACAATTCAGGGCAGGACTTATACACTTAATGGTAAAGTCCTGGGGAGAGCAGCTCAACAAAGAGACTTAGAGTACAAGTTCTTAGTTCCTTGAAAGTGGAATTGCAGGAAGACAGGATAGTGAAGAAAGCATTTTGTATGCTTTTTTTTTATTGGCCAGATCAGTGAGTCTAGGAGTTGGGAGGTCATGTTGTGGCTGTACATTGGTTTGGCCAGTTTGGAATACTCATTCAATTCTGGTCTCCCTGCTATAGGAAAGATGTTATGAAACTTGAAAGGGTTCAGAAAAGATTTACAAGGATGTTGCCAGAGTTGAAGGGTTTGAGCTATACGGAGATACTGAATACGCTAGGGCTATTTTCCCTGGAGCATTGGAGGCGGAGGGATGACCTTACAGGGAGGGGTATGGATAGGCTACACAGCCAAGGTCTTTTTCCTAGGGTGGGGATCCAGAACTAGGGGGCATAGGTTTAAGGTGAGAGGGAAAAGATTAAAAAGGGACCTCAGGGGCAACTTTTTCACACAGATATTGGTGCATGTATGGAATGAGCTGCCAGAGGTGGCGGCTGCTCCAATACAACATTTAAATGGTATCTGGATGGGCATTTGAATAGGAATGGTTTAGAGAAATGTGGGCCAAATGCTGGTAAATGGGACTTGGTTAACTTAGGATATCTGATTGGCTAGACGAGTTGGACCGAAGAGTGTGTTTCCATGCTGTACAGCTCTATGACTATGATTCTGACTATCTTGATTATATCACTCACTGTTAAGAGTGTGGTCCTGGAAAAGCACAGCAAGTCAGGCAGCATTTGACGCGTTTTGGGTATAAGTTCTGCATCAGGAATGAGGCTTGTGGGCTGGGAGGCTGAGAGATAAATGGGAGGGGGCGTGGGGCTGGGGAGGAAGGTAGCTGGGAATGTGATTGCAGGATCCCAAGGTGGGATTCTTCCTCCAGGTGTTGGGTGGTAAGGATTTGGCGATGGAGGAGGCCCAGAATTTGTATGTCCTTGGTGGAGCCAGAGGGGGAATTAAAGTGTTAGAATCAACTGAAACAATTAAAGTGTTTTGGGTATAAACTCGCATATATCGCTCACTGCAGTTATTATTTCTGAGATTAGTACTATTTTTGCTAGTGGAAGGGAGTTTGGATGCAGCATGAGGTGAGAATTTGGGTCAGACCATTATCCATGCCTTTAATAGGAGCATTTCGTCGCTTATTGTCTTGTTGAAGTCTATGTAGATTTGTTTGATTTCTTTATCCAAGATAAAGAAATTTGGCAATTTTCACTGTTGTCTCAGCCTTTCCAATTGATTGGGAGCAATGTAGAGATGTTATATGTTAGTGAATTTCCCAATCCCCTTTATGCAATGGCTGAAGTCTTCACTCATGAATTGTGAGACATCGTCACTCATCCCAATGTCTGGAATGCGATAATAACAGAAATGTACTTTCAATCTTTCTACTAACTCACTGCTAGTCATAGATATCGGCTGGTCCAACATTCAATATTCAGAATAGTAGTTGATGGTGGCTCCTGTGTGAGTGAAGAAGTCTACTCTAAGCTAAATTCATGGTCTTTCTGAGATATCATGTATCATAAACAAGTTTTCAACTTGCTAAAATTGATTGGTATTTGTTAGAAGCAGTGCACTGGTTGATATCCTTAATCTTGATTACCCGTATTTGGTCAGTAGAGAACTTTTCTTGTCTTCATCAGACGCTACTCAATTACTTGGTGGGTTGTATGAGTAAGATAATAACTATTTCCTTTGTAATAAAAACCATCTTGGATTATCACTTCATCACTTGATGCTTTCAGGCCATTCCTTCATCATAACCTTTCTTCTTGCAGCATGGAGAATTGAAGAGATGCATCTTGCTGTACAGTTTACATGACTTGAGTAAGACGTTTTGTATTTCAAAATCTCTGCTGAGATGATTTCCACTGTTGCTTCTCATTTAAACTGGAAGATTTTATACTTTGAAATAGTAGTATTCTCAACTCTTCAGAGCAGGTGTTGCTCTCAACAGAATGTCAGAAATGTACGTCAGTTTCACTTGATTTATTTCACATCTAGATGATATCTCTGCAAACAAAGTAACATTCTTCAAAGATGAACATAGAAGTGGTCTGTCTATGATGCTCTGAAGTGGTTTTTGGTCATACTCCACTGACACTATGTATCTCCTAAAAGGGTACTGATTAAAATACCCATTAACAAGGACAAGAGCCTGGTACTTTTTTTTATCTGTCTGAGCTTAACAACATTTGGTTTGCATTAACATACTGGATGCAAATACAAGTGGTTGGCCTCGCCTACATAAGGATTTTGCTAAGTCCTGTCATGCCAGGTGACTTTATTTACTTTTCAGTACCTAAGCACTGGTGTTGTTATCACTAGCTGTTTGATTCTAGTGAAAGTTGCTTCTTGTTCTGTGCCCTAACACCTCCCATTCCCTGTTCCATTGCTTTAAATTGCCCACCCTCCCAACACAATAAAAACAGAGACCCCTTGTTCTCACCTCACCAGTCTTCGCATCCAATGCACCATCCTTAAACACTTTTGCCAACTTCAATTAGACACCACCACCAAGAATATCTTCCCCTCCCGACCCCTCTCTGCCTTCCGCAAGGACTGTTCCCTTCAACAGTCCTTGGTTTGTGCCACTTTCACCACTGATCCCCCCGAACACTCAGGCACCATCTCCTGCAGCTGGAAAAGATGCAAAACCTACCAGTACACAATGCTCCTCACCTCCATCCAGGGCCCCAAACACTCCTTCCAGATGAGTCAGAGGTTCATCTATCTCTCTTCCAACCTAGTTTACTGCATCAGGTGCTCCTGATGTAGTCTTCTCTACATCAGGGTGACCGAATGTAAACTTAGGGAATGGTTCGCCAGCATTGCAGCCGATCATACAGTGGCTGACCGGACCTCCCAGTCACTGCCTATTTCAATTCCCCTAACCACTCCCTTTCCAACATGACCATCCTAGGCCTCCTCATTGCCACAACAAATCACACCGCAAGTTGGAGGAACAACACTTCATCTTCCGTCTGGGCAGCCTACAGCCCAGAGGACACAATATTGAGTTCTCCAATTTCAAATAATCTCCCTTCCCATCCCTCAAGTCCTTTCCCAACCCCTCCCCCATCCCTTCTACTGCTCCCTGCTACCAACCGAATTCATTCCTCCCATTGACCAAACAGGTTGTACCCTCTACCTGTCTTCAGCTATCCCCACTTCACCACCCTCCCCCCACCACCCCTTTTATCTGCCGCTCCTCCACACCCACCCCCAGTCCTGAAGAAAGGTTACTCCTGAAACGTTGACTTCTCCCCTTCCTAATGCTGCCTAGCTTCCTGTGTTCTTCCAGCCTCCGGCCTGTCCATTTTGGATTCTAGCATCTGCAGTGTTTTTTGTCCCCATCCTTAGTGGGGAGAATTCAGATTCCGATGATAAATTAGGCAAGACCTTTGCTAAATAGTTCACAAATTCAACAAATCATGATCCTACTTTCACATTTTTTGGTTGCTGCATCTCTGCTACAGCTCTCAAGTTATCAGGATATGGGCAAAGTCATTTTGCTGTCAATATATGGCCTATGTACTTGACTCATGACTTGGATACTTGACTTCAAGCATTTTTGATTGCCTCTTCTCCTAGTTCAGTTTCATATGATGAGCCCTCCCTAGCAGGCACATCAAATTCTGACTGTCACATGTGCTGCCTTCTTCCATCATATCTCCACTCCCATAGATTGGCAGCTCACCCACAATAATTTACACATTTGGAAGATCACAGATCACCTGCTGACTGCATTGCCCACTTCTGGAGCAGTGAAAATGCCAAACAGCACACACAACCGTCTGTATTTTCTGAATGACCATCATGCTGATAACCCAATGTGTCAGAGATGTCACTTTTTTTAATCAATATATAGAGTCATACAGTCATAGAGCTGTACAGCATGGAAACAGACCCTTCGGTCCAACCTGTCCATGCCGACCAGATATCCCAACACGTCTTTCAATTTAAACTTCAGGATAGCTGAAACTTCCCTGTCAGATGCTGAATTGTTCTCATGTGTCCATCTACTTCAACATAATATTCATCAGAAAGTCTTCAAAGACCTGTGGAAATATCTCTGTAGTCTTTCAGGATCTGTTCAGCAGTAAATGGCACAGTGGACTGTGAAGTGTTGCCAATTTTTTTTTGGCACGCTTGGGGTTGCTAGGTATGCTTTAGAATTGCTTCAGCTAAGATGACTGCATTTTGCTTAAGGTCTACTATCTGAAATGCCAAACTTAATTTTTCCCATTTGCACTAAGCTCTCAGCTTAATGTATCCTCATTCCATCGTATAGCCTCAACCCTACTTTTGAGGGATTAATTTTGGTTAACCATTTTATGTCGCTTTGCACAAATTCTGCATGAAGCATCAGTGTTATCTTACACTTCAGGCTCACTTTATGCTCTCCTTCAGTAGTCACAAATCATTTATTACCTTTTGACCTAATGATACCAACCTACTGTAAGGTGCAAAGTAATACATCGGAAACACTGGCTGCTATCTCTCCAGCAACCATCCTTATAGGTTTATTTTGCTTCTTTTTAGCTGAACACTTCAACCAGAATGATTCAGCTTCTTGTAGCTACAGCACACTTTCACCACACTTGACATGATTGTTTCTTTTGCAATATGTTTCACAATATTTACATGCTATACTCTAGCCTTGTTTTTTTTCTGCTGGCGAGTTTGCAAATATTTCTTCCCTGTTCCAAATCTGTTTTTCTCATTTGGCCTGTACAGTCTTAGCATAATGCACAGTCTCATTTCTTTTCCCATTGATATGCTCTAATTGAAGATTGAAATCCTCAGAGCTTCTGCACACTTCAATTGTTTTCTTGAGAGTAGGTTTCCCTCTGCTCACATCAGGATCCCTTATATCTAACATAGTCCTGTCTCTGATGAAATCATCTTTCAGTTATTCAAATCTCAGGATTCAGATAGATGTGGTCACATACTGATCAATATCTAAGTCATAGAGTCATAGAGATGTACAGAACGGAAATAGACCCTTCGGTCCAACTCGTCCATCCAGACCAAATATCCCAACCCAATCTAGTCCCACCAGCCAGCACCTGGCCCATATCCCTCCAAACCCTTCCTATTCATAAACCCATCCAGATGCTTTTAAATGTTGCAATTGTACCAGCCTCCACCACTTCCTCTAGCAGCTCATTCCATACACGTGAAAAAGTTGCCTCTTAGGTCTCTTTTATATCTTTCCCCTCTCACCCTAAACCTATGCCCTCTAGTTCTGGACTCCCCAACCCAGGGAAAAGACTTTGTCTATTTATCCTATCCATGGCCCCTCATGATTTTGTAAACCTCTATAAGGTCACCCTTCAGCCTCCGACGCTCCAGGGAAAACAGCCCCAGCCTATGCAGCCTCTTCCTATAGCTCAAGTCCTCCAACCCTGGTAACATCCTTGTAAATCTTTTCTGAACCCTTTCAAGTTTCACAACATCTTTCCGATAGGAAGGAGACCAGAATTTTATGCAACATTCCAACACTGGCCTAACCATTGTCCTGTATACCTGCAACATGACCTCCTAAATCCTATACTCAATATGCTGACCAATAACGGCAAGCATTCCAAACGCCTTCAGAGCTATGATATTAATCATTTACCATTCAGAAAAAACATTAAGGTGGGGTTCCAAGTGGATCTTTAAAGCCTACAAAATTTTTCCTGTCTGGTCATCACTCAGCTCTAGCTTTCAATACCACTGGTAGCACTCTTTCCCCAGCACTGATAACACAGATGCAACTTTGCATATTCAAGTTTTTAAATTAATCTTGTTGCTATTTCATTGTTTTGCCACTGATTGGAAAGAAATTCAAATTCTGTCTCCTTTTATTTCCACAGCAGTAGCAAGTGGAAAATTCAATTATTTTGACTCACCCAGCAATTCAAAGTTGCATACAATTTTTAAAATATCTTCACTATTTCTTTCAGTTGCTGGATCAATTAAAGCTCTGTAAACCTACACTTTATTGTCATCTTTTCCACAGTAGATGGCTCTCAATAATTCAGTCAAATGTTGTAAAAGTTCATCCCAGGTTTGCTAAAAACCCAATTGTCCATGTAAATTCTGTAATTACTGAGGTCTATCATTACTTTATTGGTCAACTACTGAAACATTGCTGGTGCCTTTTTAACTCCAAATGGCATGCCTTTGCATAGATAAAGTCCAGCCAGTGTTACAAAAGCCAAGGTTTATTTACGATTTGGAGATGCTGGTGTTGGACTGGGGTGTACAAAGTTAAAACTCGCACAACACCAGGTTATAGTCCAACAGGTTTAATTGGAAGCACACTAGCTTTCGGAGCGTCGCTCCTTCATCAGGTGGTAGTGGAGGGCTAACACACAGAATTTATAGCAAAATTTTACAGTGTGATGTAACTGAAATTATACATTGAAAAATTGACTGTCTGTTAAGCCTTTCATCTGTTAGAATACCAAGACAGTTTCACTTCCTTCATGTGTAAATCACAAAACCTTTTTTTTCAAAAGTTGCATTCTCAGGTTAGCTGTTAACAATGGTGATAGCTAGACAATATGTGGAAGGTGTTAACACTCTGTGTTCTTTGTCTATGCCATGCTGTTTAGATTGATTCTAATCTAAAAAGTGAGATAACGGAGTTTTACATGAATTCATGCAGTTTTTGAGCAAAGTACAGTGTAACCCTCCAAGTACAAATTCACTCCACAAAATATATGTGTGTGCGTCTGTCTGGGTTGTGAGTGTGTAGAAAGTGTATGTGTGTGTGTGCAGTGAGTGCAGAGTGTCTTAAGTCTGTGGGGGGGTGCATTTATTTAGCTCTCTTGGTTAAAGGACTATATCGATAATACTCTGGCAAGTTGTGACAAACTTGTGATAAAGTTCTTTATCAGTGTCTGGTTAAAAAATTACTTTTTTTTGTTTATCTATTAATTGGTTTTCAGAAAAAGACTATAGCAGAGAGGTATCAGAAAGTATTTTAACTCAAATCTGTACAAAGTAATAAAGTAATTAACTAAGCTGAGATGGCTGGTCAGGTGGTGTGCTGTAGCTGTCTGATGTGGGAGCTGGCTGATTCCATTGTGAACGGCAGTGACCACATCTGCAGCAAGTGTTGGTTGC
>NC_057737.1:41287281-41288519 GCF_004010195.1 Chiloscyllium plagiosum | reverse complement strand
GATCCAAAGAAAGGGAATTTATGGAATGCTTACAGGATGGCTTTTTGGAACAGCTTGTCATGGAGCCCACAAGGGAGCAGGCTATTCTGGACCTAGTGCTATGTAATGAACCAGACTTTATAAAAAATCTTAAAGTAAGGGAACACTTAGGAAGCAGCGATCATAATATGGTAGAGTTCAGTCTGCAGTTTGAAAGAGAGAAGGCAAAATCGGATGTAATGGTGTTACAGTTAAATAAAGCCTGAAACGTCGATTCTCCGTTTTCCTTGGATGCTGCCTGACCCGCTGCGCTTTTCCAGCAACACATTTTCAGCTCTGATCTCCAGCATCTGCAGCCTTCACTTTCTCCTGGAAGCAGAGCCTAGCAGGGAAGACAGTAGAGCAAAAATGGCAGGAGTTTGTGGGTAAAATTGAGGACACTGCACAGAGGTTCATCCCCAAGAAGAGAAAGATTATCCGGGGAGGGATTAGACAGCCAGGGCTGACAAAGGAAGTCAGGAAATCTATCAAAGACAAAGAGAGATCCTATAAAGTGGCCAAGAGCACTGGGAAATCAGAAGATTGGGAAGGCTACAAAAACAAACAGAGGATAACAAAGACAGAAATAAGGATGGAGAGGATCAAATATGAAAGTAGGCTAGCCAGTAATATTAGAAATGATAGTAAAAGTTTCTTTCAATACATAAGAAACAAACGACAGACAAGAGTAGACATTGGGCCACTTCAAACTGATGCTGGAAGCCTAGTGATGGGAGATAAGGAAATAGCAGGAGAACTTAATAAGTACTTTGCATCAGTCTTCACAGTGGAAGACATGAGTAATATCCCAACAATTAAAAGGAGTCAGGGGGCTGAGTTGAGTATTGTTGCCATTACAAAAGAGAAAGTGCTAGAAAAGCTAAAAGGTCTTAAAATTGATAAATCCCCTGGCCTCGATGGGCTACATCCTAGAGTTCTGAGGGAGGTGGCTGAGGAAATAGCAGAGGCGTTGGTAGAGATCTTTCAAAAGTCACTGGAGTCAGGGAAAGTCCCGGATGATTGGAAGATCGCTGTTGTAACCCCCTTGTTCAAGAAAGGATCAAGGCGGCACGGTGGCACAGTGGTTAGCACTGCTGCCTCGCAGCGCCAGAGACCCGGGTTCAATTCCCGACTCAGGCGACTGACTGTGTGGAGTTTGCACGTTCTCCCCGTGTCTGCGTGGGTTTCCTCCGGGTGCTCCGGTTTCCTCCCACAGTCCA
>NC_057737.1:41284293-41286425 GCF_004010195.1 Chiloscyllium plagiosum | reverse complement strand
AGGACCCGTGGACACAGTCTTAGAATTAGAGGGGGTAAATTCAGAATAGAAATGCGGAGACATTTCTTCAGCCAGAGAGTGTTGGGCCTGTGGAATTCATTGCCACAGAGTGCAGTGGAGGCTGGGACGCTAAATGTCTTCAAGGCAGAAATTGATAAATTCTTGATGTCACAAGGAATTAAGGCCTCTGGGGAGAATGTTGGTAAGTGGAGTTGAAATGCCCATTAGCCATGATTGAATGGCGGAGTGGACTCGATGGGCCGAATGGCCTTACTTCCGCTCCTATGTCTTATAAACTTGGCATGTCCATTCATTTGCCATGTTTCTCCAAGTCTGGTATGGGATTTGGGTCCACTTGTGAACCAGCTGGTTTTGTCACTATCACAACAGGTGCTCTGACTTGATTCAATAATGTTACTGTTCATCTTCAATTTAATCTATTCCCTTATCTAAGGTAACCCTTCTGGACTGAAACAGTATTTTGTTGTTTTATAGGTAGAGCATTCCCCACATCCACATTACAACTATTTTCTTTCAGGCCTAATTCCATACATTGATTTACAATTCTGTAATAACCCTCTTAAGTCACCTCGATGGTTTTCTGGAAGTTAAACGTGATGCTAACTAACCTGTTCAGTAATTCTGTATTTTCAAATTTGGTTCTTGGGAAGTTAACTTTGAATTTTCTATTTCAGATTCATTCTGCCACTGTTCTGATATCTTTATTTCATTCCCTATTTCTTTCACTTTTTTAAGTACAATTTTCTCCTGACTGTCATCACTACGATAATATCTTTTCAACATGTCGACATGACACATTCTTTGACTTTTTTCCCTATCTGGACTACTCACAACATAATTCACATCATTACATCTCTTCTTAATTTGATAAGGTCCAGTGAACCTTGCTTTTAATGGTTCCTCTGATAAGTGCAACAACACTAACATCCTGCTTTCTATGACAAAATTTCAAACATTGGCTGTTTTATTTGCCCTACTTTTCATTATTTATTGAGCTGCTTTCAGATTTTTTTTGCCAACTCACGTGCTAGTCAGATTCTGACTCAGTTGACATTTCGAGTCATTGAGATGTACAGCACTGAATCAGACCCTTTGGTCCATCTCTTCCATGCTGACCTGATATCCTAAATTAATATAGTCCCATTTGCCAGCATGTGGCCATAATGCTCTAAGCCCCTCCTACTCACAGATGCTTTTTAAATGTTCTAATTGTACCAGCCTTCACCACTTCCATACATGCACCATCCTGTGTGTGAAAAAGTTGCTCCTTAGGTCCCTTTTAATTCTTTCCCCTCTCACCTTAAACTTATACCTTCTAGTTTTGGACTCCCCCCACCTCTGGGAAAATATCTTGTCTATTCACCCTTTCCATACCCCTCATGATTTTATAAACTTCTATAAAGGTTGGCCCTCAACCTCCAAATGTCCAGGAAAAATAACCCCAGCCTATTCAGCTCTCCCTATAGCTCAAACCGTCCAATCCGGGCAACATCCTCGTAACCTTTTCTGAACACTTTCAAGTTTCACAACATCCTTCCGATAGAAAGGAGACCAGAATTGCATGCAGTAATGGTTAAAGGCGGATAAATCCCCAGGACCTGATCAAGAGTACCCGAGAATTCTGTGGGAAGCTAGAGAAGTGATTGCTGGGCCTCTTGCTGAGATATTTGTACCATCGAGAGTCACAGGTGAGGTGCCGGAAGACTGGAGGTTGGCAAACGTGATGCCACTGTTTCAGAAGGGCGGCAAAGACAAGCCAGGGAACTATACACTGGTGAGCCTGACCTCGGTGATGGGCAAGTTGTTGGAGCGAATCCTGAGGGACAGGATGTACATGTATTTGGAAAGGCAAGGACTGATTTGGGATAGTCAACATGGCTTTGTGCGTAGGAAATCTTGCCGCACAAACTTGATTGAGTTTTTTGAAGAAGTGACAAAGAAAATTGATGAAGGCAGAGCAGTAGATGTGATCTATATGGACTTCAGTAAGGCGTTCGACAAGGTTCCCCATAGGAGAATGATTAGCAAGGTTAGATCTCACAGAATACAGGGAGAACTAGCCATTTGGATACAGAACTGGCTCAAAGGTAGAAGACAGAGGGTGGTGGTGG
>NC_057737.1:41238894-41283822 GCF_004010195.1 Chiloscyllium plagiosum | reverse complement strand
TCTTTTCCCTGGGGTCGGGGAGTCCAGAACTAGAGGGCATAGGTTTAGGGTGAGAGGGGAAAGATATAAAAGAGACCTAAGAGGCAACTTTTTCACGCAGAGGCTGGTACATGTATGGAATGAGCTGCCAGAAGATGTGGTGGAGGCTGGTACAATTGCAACATTTAAGAGGCAATTGGATGGGTACATGAATAGGAAGGGTTTGGAGGGATATGAGCTGGATGCTGGCAGGTGGGACTAGTTTGGGTTGGGATATCTGGTCAGCCTGGACAGGTTGGACCGAAGGGTCTGTTTCCATGCTATACGTCTCTATGACTCTAGTATTCTCAAAGTAGGTTAACCAATTTCTTCTACAGCTGTAACATGATCTCCCAACTCCTATATTCGATGCATTAACCAACAAATGTCTTTGAGACATAGATTAGAAGCAATATTTCTGAGTTTTGGTTTGTCAACTTTTCCTTAATTAATTCAAGTGGTCCTCTTACCTCATGTCCATATATTTGTTCAAAAGGATGAAATCCTGACTACTCATTTGGAGTGACCCTACAGGCAAATAGTAACAATGGAATTTCCTTATCCCAATCATTTGGTCATTCTTGGAAAAAACTCTATCGTAGTCTTCAAAGTTTGATGCCATTTTTTCAATGCAACTTGAGATTATAGGCAACATGCAGAAGATGTGAATTCTTTAATTTTCAATATGGTCTTCATTTTTTAAATATCTGTAACATAGATTTTGAGCCTTGATCTGAATGTATTTCATTAGGTAATATAAATCTTGTAAAAAAAAATTGAACTTCCTGTCCACTATCAATTTTGTAGTAATTTTTCCTAAAGGAACTGTTTTCGGAAATCTTGTAGAAACATCCACAATCATTAGAAGATATTAGTTTCCAGTCCTGGTCCTTACTCAATCTTTTGAGAGTCTACTACATGTACAAAGTTTGGGAGAAGATTTGTAGCTCGGGTGCTCGTTGTTGTGGTTCTGTTCGCCGAGCTGGAAATTTTTGTTGCAGACGTTTCGTCCCCTGTCTAGGTGACATCCTCAGTGCTTGGGAGCCTCCTGTGAAGCGCTTCTGTGGTGTTTCCTCCGGCATTTATAGTGGCCTGTCCCTGCCGCTTCCGGTTGTCAGTTGGATGTACTACATGTACTTGGTTGGATGTCAGAAAGGTCTTTTTGTAATATTTTAGTTTCTTTCACCTCCATTGTCTTTGCTACCACCTTGGCAAATCCAATATTCTTGAGTCTGCCAGGTTATTTTCCAAAATAAAATCAGTTCCCTCTATAGAAATTTGTTTCACTACTTCAAATACCAGTTCCCCATCTACCAAATAACTCTTTAATTTAACTCTGTACAATGAGACCGGTTTATGACTCCCATGAATCAGTTCCAATTAATATTTTCTCCTTCACCAAACCCTTGGGTAAACAAATGACATCATCATCAGCCAGCATCAGTGATTGACTTGCTCTAGTATCTCTCAATATCGTTACTGGCTTACCTCTTTCATTTGAAACATCAGGAAATACCTTCCCTTTCGAGATAAAATACTTTTCCTAGTTATTCTTCATAAAAGATATTTTATGATTGTTCTGAGCCATTTCTTCTTAGTAGATTCCAAGGAAATATATTCTCAAAGAAAGATATTCCCTGTGTACCAGGGCATTGGTGCGAACAAAGGTAGATAGGTCAGAACAGTCTTAGTACCTTCTTTCTTCCCTGATGCCTACTTCTTATCTGAAGACTCCTTAGATCTTCCTACAACTACAATTGGTCTCCCATTTAATTTTCAGCAGGTGGCTTTGGTATGTCCAAGTCCAAATTATTACAACAAAAGCATGTTAACTTCTTTACATCTCTTTTCTGTTTAAGCCTTTCTGTTTTGTTACTTTGACATCCTTCTATCTCTTATCTCAAAGTAATGCTTTATCCATCTGCAGATGTTCTCTTCCTCCAATATCCTTGTGGATTTCCATCTGACTATTTTCCCACTTGTAATTGTTTATGAGAGATATCTTGGACATTTACTACAACTTCTGTTTCTTTGATTTGGAATACTTGACGCTTTTCAAATTTATGGTAACACCATTTCTGAATTCTTTCATGATCAAAACTTCCCTTATAAACTCAAAATTTTTCTCTAGTTTGAATAATGCAAATGTCCAATCTCATAGCATTTCTTTCTCTCTTACAAATTTCACATAAGTTGGAATAGTTTTCTTTTTTGTAGATGATCTTTTAAGCTTAAGTGGGAGACACACAACTTATACAAAGAAGTTTACATTTCGTTTTACTGTGTCCTGTGTCATTCCTGATAAAGGGCTTATGCTTGAAACGTTGACTCTCCTGCTCCTCAGATGCTGCCTGACCAGCTGTGCTTTTCCAGCACCACACTCTTCGACTGTGTCCCGTGAAGTCCCTGGAATAAGATAACTGTATAGAGCAGTGTTCCTGAGAAGGCAAGGACATATAGTGCATGAGGTTATGTAAAACACCCTCTTAAATTCAATGAATTCAAAAATCCAGCCAAGATTCCCCAATTATTATGATCCCTGCAAATGTTATTACCAATCAAGATAATTCCCAGATAGGTTTCTAGCTAGATAGATCATGTTGTGACTTGTTTTAACAAAGTGGTCTTTTCACAAACATAAGCATGCAATGCTTAGATTTTGCCTTAACAATAAAACAAAAGTTCATTACAAAACAAATAAAGATAAAATAGAATAATATACCATCTACTTTAGTAATTCAAATTTTTTTAAACAATGTAAAAGTATAATACCATTAGTCCCAAAACATTTCTTTATAAATTGAAAGGAAACAGCTTTTTATATAATTCAAACACACCCTTGGTACAGCACCCAAAATGCTACAATATTCACACCAGAATCCCTATATCTAACACCTCGGCCAGCTTATGTTACTTGGAGTTCAACTTTTAAACTGGAATTGCAAATAGCTTCCTCGTAGGGCTATTATTTTTCTCTTTAAACGTACTCAGCTTTATGTATCTAATTCAATAATAGTAACCACTGCCTTCTGAAGGAGGTTTGGACATGTGGCTAGGATTTTACCGCACCAATCAGGTGATGCTACATTGTACACCATGTCTGGCAAGGGAGAGGAAGGTGTGTTCGTGAATGTGGTGCACCATATTCGGGTGTTATGGCTGTTAGAGTTGAATAAATGGCAGTATGTGCATATTGAGAGACATGGTGTGAGGTGTGTGACAGTGCTAGGGGTGCGACTATGACACATTGAGGTTGTTTATAAGTGAGTATTGAGAATGTGATTAATTCACCAGTATCTGAGGCTATTTGTCGAAGGCTAGTTGTTAGGAATATGACATTTGGTAATTAACTCACTGACCTTGACTATTTGTGTATGCTCAATGATCATCTTCACGTGTGCACTGCAGCCAGATGCTCGAGGTTGGCTCTTAGCATTGACTTCCCCAGCTGTCTGCTCTCATTCCCTTCACATTGGTTGTTTGGAGAGTTCTTGTGGATAAAGGGCCATCCTATCATCTTCACCATGACACCCAGAATTTTGGAGCATGATCTCGGTCAATGTCTCCATATATCATAAGACTGTAAGACATAGGAGTGGAAGTAAGGCTGTTCGGCCCATTGAGTCCACTCCGCCATTCAGTCATGGTTGATGGGTATTTCAACTCCACTTACCCGCACTCTCCACATATCCCTTAATTCTTTGCAAGATCAAGAATTTATCAGTCTCTGCCTTGAAGACATTCAACACCCTGGCCTCTACTGTGCTTCATAGCAATGAATTCCACAAGTCCACCACTCTCTAGTTGAAGAAATGTTTCATTTCCATTCTAAATTGACCCCCTCTAATTCTAAGGCTGTGCTCGTGGATCCTAGTCTCCCCACCTAATTGAAACAATTTCCCAGCATTCACCCTTTCTGAGCCATGCATTATCTTGTAAGTTTCTATTAGATCTCCCCTCAACCTGCTAAACTCTAATGAATACAATCCCAGGATCCTCAGCCATTCATTGTATGTCAGGCCTACCATTCCAGGAATCATTCGTGTGAATCTCCGCTGGACACACTCCAGTGCCAATGTCCTTCCTGGGGTGTGGGGCCCAAAACTGGACACAGTATTCTAAACAGAGTCATAGAGATATACAACATGGAAACAGACCCTTTGGTCCAACCCGTCCATGCCGACCAGATATCACAACCAAATCTAGTTCCACCTGCAAGCACCCGGCCCATATCCCTCCAAACCCTTCCTATTCATATACCCATCCAAATGCCTCTTAAATGTTGCAATTGTACCAGCCTCCACCACTTCCTCTGGCAGCTCATTCCATACACATACCACCCTCTGTATGGAAACGTTACCACGTAGGTCTCTTTTCTATCTTTCCCCTCTCACTCTAAATCTGTGCCCTCTCATTCTGGACTCCCCGACCCCAGGGAAACGACTTTGCCTATTTACCCGATCCATGAACCTCATAATTTTGTAAACCTCTATAAGGTCACCCCTCACCCTCCAAAGCTCAAGGGAAAATAGCCCCAACCTGTTCAGCCTCTCTCTGTAGCTCAAATCCTCCCACCCTGGCAACATCCTTGTAAATCTTTTCTGAACCCTTTCAAGTTTCACAACATCTTTCCGATAGGAAGGAGACCAGAGTTGCACGCAATATTCCAATAGTGGCCTAATCAATTCCTGTACAGCCGCAACATGACCTCCCAACTCCTGTATTCAATACTCTGACCAATAAAGGAATGCACACCAAATGCCTTCTTGACCTAAATAAATACATTTGCATTAAGTGTCACAGTCTGCAGCAACTAGAACACCAGGTTTTGGAATGTGAACAAGGTTGTCCATGAGGCTGAGAACTACATGGATAGCTTGATGAGAGAGATGGCTACACCAGATTGGAAGCATGCAGGCAGATGGGGAATGGGTGATCACCAAACTATGCAGTAATTCTACGAGTTCCATTCTAGAAAACTGATGAAGGCGAAGACACATTGCACCATTGGGGAATCTGCAATCACAGTGGCACCATATACTCACTCCAGCTGCTTTATCATACTAGAGAATGAAAATCATGAGCTCTCTATGAACACCTTCCTTATACAATAGTGGACAACAAACTACAAAATATTGCAAACATCTTTAGTTTCATCCTACAAGGAGCTGTATTTAAAAACACTTCTGGCAACTGGCTCTTTCCCTGCCCTGAAGGTCCAATTTTAGAACAAATTTAATTAAAGAAACTTCACTAAAGTGCAAAAGTCACACACACTACTCCTCACTGAGGCTCTGAACATCCTTGATGGATATGACCTCCTGTTCAGAGCTCTTCTCCCACTTCCAGCAGCTTACCCTGTTTCATGTAGCCCTGAGCAAAATATCTACTGGTGAATTCATATTTGGCAACAGACAGCTTATGAAGAAGCCTTGAAGTCAGCAAAAAGTCCTTCAGCAACTGCTACACCACTCTGTAGACTTTAGTACCTGAATTAAGCTACTGAATGTACCAAACACTTGTAACACTTAACAGAAAATATATAACTGACCTACTAAGTAGTTTACAACCCTTTTATATAGCAATGGTGTGGGCCTTTTACTGCTATTGAATGTCTTCAGCTGAGCAAAGTTAAGATCAGGCTTTAGGTGGAATGTTAAGTGCTGAAATTGTACCATAGCGTTAAATCAGTGCTGCATGTGATTTAACATCATGATTTGCATGCTCAGCCTGTTTCTATCATATGGTCATTGCATGTGCATGTGTTATACAATGACAGATATGAACAAACCCATGTTCTTGCTGAGGTTCCATGCTAGTAGTATTACCCCAAAACCATTTTTCAATCCATCCAGTTTATCACCCCTCAGAATGTTCCCTTCTGTTCTTTTACCACATTACCCCACTCCTTTTATTTAAGAGTCAGTTTTACAGCCCATAAAGAGGCCGCTCAGCCCATTGTGTCAGTTCTAATCATTAAACAGCCATCTATTCGAATTCATTTTCCAGCACTTGGCCCATACCTTGTATGGGTTTCAAGTGTTCATCCAAATATTTCTTAAATATTGATATGGGTTCTGCTTTTATCAGCCTTTTAGACAGTGAGTTCTAGCTGCCCACATCGCCTGGGTGAAGAACCTTTAATTCAAATCCGCTCTCAACCTCCTGCTCCTTATCTTAAAAACTGTGTCTTCTAATAACTGACCCCTCTATTGTGGAGAGAAGTTCACACTTATAATATCTCTAACGTTTCCTAACTCGGGTTAAAAAAAAGCCATTGAGTTGAAACATTAACTTCAGTTTACTCTCTGCAGATACATGCGCATGCATTTTCAAATTTGCAAGATTTTGCGATGAATACCATTGACGCCATCCCATCATGACTCGGTGGGACACTCTTTAAAATCACACCTCTATTTCTACTTAGCAGCAAACAAAAATAAATAAATCTCACATTCGCAGGAGGCAGAACCATGACTTTTCCCGCCTCTCTTACACTCCACCCCTATTTCTTCAGCTTTTGCCATCGCGCCTGTAAATGTCAATCAACATGATGGCAGCAGACGCTATTGATTGACGACTCCAGGAACCAATAGAGACTGGGTTAACGTCATTACGCACACGGTACGTCCGACGCTGGAGGCCGGGATTTGTCAGTTGCCATGCGCAGTGTAGTTGGATTGTGGGAATACTGCCCGTCAGCGCACCGCGTGCGCCGCTTCTCCGCGCGTGCTCACGTTTGAATCGCCAACGCACCGCCCGCGCGCTGTGATTGACACCAGCTCCCCGCCCCACCCCCTCGCCATGCTGTGAGCTGCAGCACAGGGCCCGCCCCCATACCGCTTCTCGATTGGACAATATTACCCTGGTGGGCGGGTGGGCCTGTGAACTGACAGCACCGATTGGGCGGTGCGCATGTCAATCACCCGGAGAGCTAGGCTTTTCATTGTGAAGTTAGGTTGAGCAGCGTTAGATGGAGGAAGCTCCTTAATGAATGTTGAGTGTATTCTGTGAGAGTGTGCTTAATAGAGCCATGACTGGATTTCTTTGGTTGGGCAGCATGAATTGTGAAAGGTCATGGCACTGAGTCCTGATGATGAAGATTATGACACCTCTCAGGTCAGCCTTTAAGGATCATTTTCTACTTTACTTAAAGGCTTAATGTGCCTGCGTGTGTTCTGTGGTGCTGTTGGGGAGAAAGTCTCAGTCAGTAGTGTCTGCTGTTGCTACTGGGCAAGGCCTTTCATCCTACCCTTAGAAAACACACACCACTGGAAAATTATGGTGCTCTTTCCACAGGAATGAAAAAGCTTCAGGGAAGTGGGATAGTTCGTAGCTCTTTTTGAGAAAGGGAGTGACCTAGTTATTCCAGCCAGTCTTTTAGGAATTTGCTTTAATTAACCATAAATCTTTGCACATCTTCCCCTAGGTAGAAGAACACCCTGTGTTATGCATCATCTGCTAAAAATAATTGTTTGTGTGTAACTAACCTTCTGTAGATCTATCTTTTAAAAATAACTAAATAGCTCCTCATGTACTTCACTATTGAATGTGATAGATCAACTGCTTAAATAATTAAATGTAAGCCAGTTTGATTGGGAAATTCAGTTACCAAGTTGCTAAGAATAGCTGGTTATTTTAATTTTGTATAATCAGCCTTATATTGTTTTGTTAAATATCTTGTTAAATGTATCTGAAGAAATAATTATCTGATAATGTATGATGCACATTGCAGATTTTTAATATGGCTGTTATATGCCCTTTATCTATCATATTTCTAAATAGCTTGTTAAAGTGATTTTTTTTATTATGAGGGAAGGAATTGAAATAAGTATCCTGATACCATGAAGGATATAGAATCATTTTGGGGCTTGCCAAGCTAACCTTTGGGCTTAATGAGCTAATGTTTTACCAAAAGTCCATTGTTCCGGAAAGCAACAGCTTAGGGTTTTATACATTCCTAACTTTTTTGAAAGATCGGTACATAGATATTATGTTGAGCTTTTACTCTTGCAAGATGATAATTATCTTGACTGGGTATGCTTAAACATTAAAGGAATATGTGTCAAAGTTTTGTTATGTTAGCTTGTTTTCTAAACCGGATGGTTTATCAGATGTGCATACTTTGCAAAAGGATTAATTTTTTGAGATTATGAAGCACTATTTTTTTTCTTTCAAAGTAAAGATCCTACAAACCTAATCTGTATAACTGCAGTTTCTTTGGATGCAATCTGAAATTGAGATTTGTTTGCCTTGTTCCTTGTACCATTTGTTGTCTCGAGCATTGAAACTGGGTAGCCATTACAGCCTTACTGTGTTTATTTTCAGAACCTGGGACAGGTTATAATGTTCTTAGTTTAATCTACCAATGCTGAATTGAATATCTGTATCATGCAGTCCCAAGTTCTCTTGTTTCATCCTCGAATGTAAAAAAAAAACTCTGCAAAATGAAAACAAAAATAGAACAGTGGTAATGGTTATACTACATTTGATATGGAGGACAGATGGTAATTCAAGAAAAACCAACAAATTCAAAATAAGTTAGAATCTGTAATTGTTAGGGACTTGTAGTCCGCAAGATTGGACTTGTAGATCTGGACCATTTAGGTTACTGTATTTAATACAATTTGCTGGCAATTTCTTAAGATCTAACTCGTAAGTGGATCCATCAATAAAGTTATTAAGTACTTCCATGTTGTAAAACACATTGTGATTAGGTAATCATACAGTCTGGACTTCAGACAAAAGGATAGTAGATTGTGCTATCTAATGAAACACATTTACATTCTTTTTTGGGGGAAAAATGTTTACTTTTGGGATGAGATTTTGAGAAACATGTTTAAATAAATTTAGTTATTTTCTGGAGTAGTGACATTGCCTTTGTGTCAAGCTGGCAGTATTTTGGACATTGATTCTTTTGATTTGTTTTTGTATGGCTTGGTTTTATAGTGCCAGGATTTCAGAGGCATGGCTGAAACCTATTTTATTTGCCTAAGCTACCATACTTAGACATACTCCACCTTGTTGTTTAGTTGCTGGTGTCTTGAGTGGTTGTTATATTGGTGGAACATATTTATCATCTGCCCCAGTAATTGGGAAATTACTTTAAAATTTTATTGGTGCTAGGCAATGAATTGCTTTGGACCTTCACTGTCATTCATTCCTTGTGTTGCTATATTTTTAAGAAAGACATTTTAAAAATGTTATAATTTACTTTAATGTGATGAGTTGTGATTTAGAATGCAAGTTTGTTGGAACCAGAGTGTTCTTTTTCAAAGGATTTAGATAAATACTTGATAAGGTTGTCGGTCTTTTGGGAGTACAGGAATATAGGGCTAATTGAAGCTTTCACTTTCCCTTCTTTCTCTTGCTTTTCTTTTTGTCTTTGGTCCACTTTTTTTTTCCAACTTTTTTACACTTCCATGGGTGTTGACATCTTTCGGGTGGGTGCTTTGTGTTACAGGCCACGACTTCACTGACATTGCATTCTTTGAGTTTCGGTCACTGTAGCTGAAGCTAGTTGTCAATGCAACAACTATTTACGTGTCCATTTCTAGCAGACTTCCTCGTTTGCTTGCTCACTACTATCCCAACAAAGATAATATAATTCAGCAAAACTGCTAATCAAACCCAAAATAGTTATAGAGCTATCTGCTGTGAGAGAGATTTTGTAGCTTGCTGTTTTGAGAAATTGCTTTTGCTTCTTCTTTTTCAGCTGAATTAATTAACACCATTCCAAAGTTACAGTATTTGTAAGGAGAGTTTACATTAGCAAATTAGGTAAGTTCAGCGGTTTCTGGTTGACAACAGTTGACATTTCTGTAATGCTACTTGTGTGTGGCAAGGTGCAGGGTTGAGAAAAAAACAGGATGTCAAACAAGGTTGAAGTGGAGCAACAACAAATGTGGGGAGGTTGGTGGCATTGAGGAGAGGTGTATACAGAGCTGCAGAGGACAATTGTACTGAATAGCCAGTGTTGAGAGTTGAACATTGAGAAATTCTGTTGGAAGAGCAACGGGTATGAGTGGGCACATGAGACAAGAGGAAAACATTCTATTAACAGGCTAGCGTAGCTAAGTGTTAACTGCACGCTGAAGCAGCTAAGCAAATCTCGTAATTATATTTGGAAACATAATGTTCACCACCATCTTGTCAAGGGCAGTTAAGGATGATCAATAAATACTTGCTAGGCGAAAGTGGGTGCTGCAGATTCATAATAAATACTTGCTGGTAAAGTCCA
This sequence comes from Chiloscyllium plagiosum, assembly GCF_004010195.1. Lineage (NCBI taxonomy): Eukaryota > Metazoa > Chordata > Chondrichthyes > Orectolobiformes > Hemiscylliidae > Chiloscyllium > Chiloscyllium plagiosum. The sequence goes on along the minus strand of NC_057737.1, from coordinate 41,273,564 downwards.
CATACCGCGGATGATTTTGTTTTTAAAAAGTACCAGAAATGTGATAACTAGCATGTGATTTTTCAAACTCCGATGTAGCTGGCGTTGGAAGATGGTTATGCAGCCTTAAGAGGATGTGGCTTCATGGGATGCATTTCTAAAGCTTTACTGACGTATAGATAAATAATTACTGTGACATATGAAAGTGATAATTTTTAACTCTGAGAAAATTCTGTTACATTTTGGCATACAACACTTAAAATACAAAGCAGATCTTTTTTGTTGTTGCAGTAAATCTTTGTATCATTTTCTTTTTTTAGCTGGTTCCTCTTTAAGTACATGTTGAGCCTTGCCTTTGCAACACACAAGATTGTCCATGAGAATGTTGCATACTTGAAATAACTGCCATTTTACTTTAGTTGTGCAATCTACTGTCTTACATTTATGGAGTAGCAAAGGTCTTTTTTTTAAGACAAGCTGTTTTCTAGTGGTAGATCTTTATGATGCCACATGTAATTATGTGCAGTATTTTACACAAACAACCATTTACTGAGGACTCCATTTTTTGCATAAATTGCAACATGTAAATAGTCTGCAAATGATATGAGCTGTGCAACAAGATGCAATTCTGAAACCATTATTTTGGTTAATGGTATTAGCTATTTGTGCTGGTTTCACTGTCTTGGAGATTTTGTATTGGTGTTATGGATTTGTGGTCTGTAGCAAGCTTTATGGGTGATAGTAATTGGCTGTTTGGACACTATGTGAAGTACTCCATGTACTTTCTATATAAAATAATTATTTCTGATTTAACTAACAACTTATCACACCAACAATCTTGGAAGAAAACATCTTCCAAACCAACAATCATTTTGATCTAGATATGCAGGAACACCACCTGAAACTTCCCCTCCATGACATTCACTGTCCTGACTTGGAAACATATTGCCATCCCTTCAGCGTTGCTGGATCAAAATGCTGGAACTCCCTCCAGTAGCATTGTCACTCAGCCTACAACACATGGACTGCAGTGATTCAAGAAGCAGTTCACCACCACCTTTGAGGACAGTTATGGATGGGTAATAAATTCTGGTCCAGCCAAAGCTGGCCACATTCCATTAGTGATTTTTTTAAAAAAAAAAGAAAATATGATAAATGTGTATACATCATGAAATTCTCTCACTAGCACAGTAACCTCGTCCAGAGAAATCTAAGGAGTACCTGTAAAACACTTAATTGAAATCCTCTAATTGCCAATGCATGTTTGAATTTCTCCTTAGTAAGTTAGATGTTGAATTGTCTTTTGTCACCTGTTGATGTTGCAGTTTTCAGCTGGAGGGTTTGACTCCCATTTATTCCCCTCTTTTCAGTCTTCCAGGGTCACATTTTCTGATGACTTTCTGTTCCCTTTTTTTTGTCATTGTTGGTTTAAATTTTCACTTTTTGCTGCAGGATGAGGCCTGTTATTCCTTTTTTTTGTCTTTTTTTTTCTTTTTCCTGTTTTCTAAGGGAAGGTGACAGCTTAGTGGTTTTATCACCTGGACTTTATTCGAGAGACCGAGGTAATTATTCTGGGAACCTGGATTCAAATCCCAACATACCAGGTGATGGAATTTCAATTCATTATAAAACTGGAATTTAAGAGTCAAATTGCCAATTGCCAGAAAAATCGATCTGGTTCACTAATGCCCTTCAGAGAAGGATACTGTCATCCTTACCAATGTGGTTGACTCTTAATTGCTCTCTGGACAATAAGGATGGGCAGTAAATGCCTGGCCTAGCCAGTGAAGCATACATCCTATGAATGAATAAAACAAATTCACTTCTTGCCTTACTCAGCAGAGTGAGGAATCTTCATTAAGTTGTCTCATTTTTGTAGTCATGAATCCAGTCTGATACTACAGTATCTGAAAATCTATTATTTTAGATTTTTAAAAAAATATTTAAGACCATAAGACCGTGACACATAAGCACAGAATTGAGTCATTTGGCCCCTCAATCCTGCTTCACTGTTCAATAGGATCATGGCTGATCTGGCACTCCTTGTATCCTCTTTTCCTGCCCTTTTCCCAAAGGCCTTGATTGAAACATAATGCCCAAGGAAGAGTCTTTAGTCATTTTGTTAATTTGGAAGATTACATTTTTTTTTATGATCCTGATTTGTTTACTCAAATTTCCGGATTCTAGTTTCTTTCTAGAGCTAGTTTTTGATGTGACAAACTATCTATCCAAAAGTGCTTTTTGAGGATCTGGGATATGGGAAGAGTGTGCAAAAGTGTAGCTGAGATCAATGATCACAAAGCAGACTTGGGCCTGAATCTCCTCCTCCTCCTCCTCTTTCTTCCATCATGCAGGTAGTGGCTAGTGCAGGTGTTGGTTGAGTGGAAGTGATTGCTTTGGTTTGAATTTCTTTTACTGGGAACTGCACATTTTGCATGTTAAATGCAAGTTACAGTCGTCACTTCTGTTCTGCCAATCGAAGTATTTCAGAACCATTTATGGAAGGGTTACCTTCAAACTGTGTATTTCAGTGACACTGATTCATGTAGTTTGTTTCATTTCCTGCTCAGTATAGCCTCTCTTTCTGAAGTACAATTCTGATGTCAAATAGCGAGAAATCAGCTTTGAATATTTAGATAAGTAATGCAATATATACTTACCAATTTACTTAGACCATCTGTAACCATGTCTAAAGATACCCACATGTCATACCAGTACTATTAGGACATATGTAGTACAGCCTGAGTAATTACTACAATGAGGTTATTAACACAGTGGATATTTCGCACAAAGTGATTGCAGTGTACCATTTGCACCACATGCTGCAAAATTCCATTTTAACATCAGCTGTTTAACATTTCAGTCATATTAAGAATATTTGATTTCATGTGGTGATATGTTACACGTATTGATTTTAGCAGTCAACATGTGTTAAATGATTACTAGAGATGTCCAGCTATTTCAACAATAAAATATGTAATTTTTGTAATTGCAGAAACTAATTGCGTTACTTTTGAAACTGTGCTTTCAGGCCCATGAAGTGTGAGAATAATTATTGAATATACCTTGTCTAATTGTTAGTTTCTTGCTTGTCATCTTGAGCTTTGGTGATCTGATTTTCTCTATCTAATCTGGCTCTTCGCTTTGAGTTTTTCATTAAAAATTTGTCATCTTGGTTTTAACATGCTTAAAAATAAAATCTGAGAGGCACCCATAAAGGGAAAAAAGTGGTTTTAACAATTTGGAAAGAATAGATGTTCTAACTTTCAAAGCCTAAATTACAATGATTAGGCTGTTACTTCCAGGTTCTTTGAGTTTGTGCTTTTCAAAATGTATTTTTTACTAACTTGTTCATGGACGTGAGTGTTGCTTTTGTGAACTTTAGTGTTGATGTGCCACACTACACCAGATGTACTTGAACTGATTGTATTGGATGCAGGTGCACCCACCATGTTGTAAGGAAGGGAGTTTTAAATTTTTGACCCAACAACAGTGAAGGGATAGGATATAATTCCAAGTTGTAGCTTAGAGGGGAACCTGAGGTAAAGGTCTTTTCGTGTGTTTACAGTTCTGTCTTTCCAGTTGTATGGACCTACATTTTGGAAGATGCTGTTGAAGGAGTCTTGCTAAGTTACTGCATCTTGTATATGGTATGTGCCAGTGGCAAGTGGGTTCACTGTTTAAGATGATGGATCAAATGCAGATCAAGTACACTATTTTAACCTGAATCAAGCATTTTGAGTATTATTGGAGTTGTACCCATCCAGGCAATTGGGGAGTATTCCAACATGTTCTTGACTTGTAGATGGTGAGCAAGCTTTGAGGAGTCCGGGGTGAGTTGTTCACAACAGAATTCCCAGTCATTGACTTGCTGCTGTAATCGGTGTTTGTGGCTGTTTCTACTTCAGTTTCTAGTCAGTGGTCATCTCCTTGATGTTGACAGTAGAGATGTCAAAGGAGAGCAATGGAGTTTAATGTTTTACAATATTTATTATTATTTTAAAAAAATGAAATTATATGATTTGGGAAGTGTTAGTGATTGGGAAGCATTTCCAGTCAAGCAAGTGAATTGATCACATGACCAGGTTTGCACATCTTTGTGCAAGATTGAATTATTGCAAGGTGTCATAAATATAGTTATCCCATTGTACTGTCCTTGAGTAAGGAGCCTCTTGTGCGATAAAACTCTTGTGTAATTTCTTCAGGAATCATAAGGCACTATATTTCAAATTGTTGTAATGCAAAATCCCCTAAAAACCCATTGAATTCTTCATCTAGAGTTTGTGTTGTGGAGCTTTCCCAAACAACTTCTTCAGTTTGAAGAAGCTGTAAGCCCTACAACCTCTCAACATGTTGATCCAACATTTTAAAAAAAAATTATGAATTAACTGAAAATTAACTACCTTTTTTGTCATGCCTGTTTACATGTTCATTATGTTGCTGAGTAAAATTTTAAAGTCTTGTATTCTTCCTCGACAACTTGTGGATTTTGTACTGTTCTAGTTCTTTTATTTTCCTTTTATCTTAGCAGTAGATACACTAGCAAAAAACAAAATACACTTAGATGAGAAGAGTAAGAAGAAGTAAGGTATGGTGTAGGTGATTTTAACAGCTGGAATCGCATGTACAGTACTGCCATCCACAACCACCTGATGAAGAAGCATCGCTCCGAAAGCTAGTGCTTCCAAATAAACCTGATTGGCTATAACCTGGTGTTGTGATTTTTAACTTTTGTACACCCAGTCCAACACCGGCATCCGCAAATCACCATTATAGCCAATTGTCCAGCAAATAATTGTGACTATTTTTAGTTATTTTATGATTAACGAATGAATTAGACCAGGCATTGGAAGAAATCCTCTGCTTCTTGAATAATACTTTGCGATCTTTTGCATCTTTCAGTGAGGGCAAACAGGGCTTTTGTTTAACACTTCTTTTGAAGGCCAGTGACTTAACTCAGTTCTGAGTGAACATAAATCTAAATTTTGTGTCAAACTACTGTATTAGAACTACTACAGATTTTGAGCTGAGCCAGCTACCAATGAACTATGGTTGATCCATTAAAAATTCTGATAAAAAGGAGTAAAAAAAAATCTGATTGGAAAATAATCTCTGGTAGAAATGCCAGGTGAAGACAGGATTGAGTTTGGCAGTGATGCTCCCTCAGTGGAATATCAAGGCTGTCATGTGAAGAGTGGCAACTTAGGTAAAGAATCACCATTGAGAACCTACTGTCCTTAGAACCAAACCTTGGTAAGTAGTTACTGCATTCAGGAGAGGTATAATTAGCAAAGATGGGTGATAAAATGAGAAGAGTGGCAGTGAAGAAAACTAAACATTGTGATAACATCTTTATAACAATGAAGCATTCCAAGGTGTATAGAACATCAGAGGATCACTATAAAACTCAGTATGATATCAAACCACACATTAGGTGAAATGACTAATCACTTGATTGAAAAGTTAAATGTTAAGGAGAGTCTTGGAGGAAGGTGAACTGGAGAAGTAAACATGATTTGGAGCTAGTGAGCTTCCAATTAAACCTGTTGGACTATAAACTGGTGTTGTGTGATTTTTAACTTTGGAGAAGTAAAGGTAGAGTATTCCAGAACTGGAGCTTAGGCAGCTACAAGCACAGCCATTAGTGGTAGAAGCAATTAAAACTAGGATGCACATGATTCTAGAATTAGAGGAACATGACATTTTGGAAGCTTGTGTGGCTGGAGATTGGAGATGGAGGGTGGAAGATATGAAGTGATTTTAAAAATAATAATTCTCACGTGAAAAATGTAAATTGGTGCTTCATCGGGAGCCAATGCAGGTGAGTGAGTACAGAACTGATAGCAGAATAGTACTTGTTTTTGGGACACATGCAGGAGAGTTTTGAATGAGTTCAATGTTATCAAACAATATGGAGACTATTAGGAGCATATTGGAATACTCCCGTTTAGAGGTAGCGAGGATTTAAGCAGCAAGTATGGATGATTACCAGTTTCCAATTCCACTAATCTTAATGATGACATGAATTTGAGTACAAACGCTCATCGTTAGATTAAATTTGACACCTGGGTTGCAAATATGCTCATAATCTCAGACTGTCAGGGAAAGAGTGGGGATGGTAGTTAGGAAACAGTTTGTTTTTGGTCTCTGCTTAATTGTTTCAATCTATCTCATGTATATGTGGGAGAAATGTCTGCTCCTCCAGAACTGGATGTTGAATGAACAATGTGAGGAAGCCAAGGATAGACCCTTGGAGGCTTTCAGAGATAATGTTACATAGAACATAGAACAGGCCCTTCAGCCCACAATGTTGTGCCGACCATTGATCCTCATGTAAGGTAAACCTAATGTACGAACTCTCAAATTTCTGTGACCATATGCATGTCCAGCAGTCTCTTAAATATCCCCAATGACCTCGCTTCCACAAGTGCTGCTGGCAACGCATTCCATGCTCTCTCAACTCTCTTCGTAAAGAACCCACCTCTGACATCCCCTCTATACTTTCTGCCGAACAGCTTAAAACTATGACCCCTCGTATTAACAATTTCTGCCGTGGGAAAAAGTTTCTGGCTATCAACTCTATCTATGCCTCTCATTATCTTGTACACCTCAATTAGGTCCCCTCTCTTCCTCCTTTTTTCCAATGAGAAAAGTCCGAGCTCAGTCAACCTCTCTTCGTAAGATAAGCCCTCCATTCCAGGCAGTATCCTAGTAAACTACTTCTGAACCCTTTCCAAAGCATCCACATCTTTCCTATAATAGGGCGACCAGACTGGACACAGTATTCCAAGTGTGGTCTAACCAAAGTTTTTTTTTATATAGGGCTGCAACAAGAATTCACGGCTCTTAAACTCAGAATTTGTGTTACAGATGTTTTGTCCCCTGTCCAGGTGACATCCTCCGTGCTTGGGAGCTTTCTGTGAAGCGCTTCTGTGATCTTTCCTCCGGCATTTGTAGTGGTTTGAATCTGCCGCTTCCGGTTGTCAGTTCCAGCTGTCCGTTGCAGTGGTCGGTATATTGGGTCCAGGTCGATGTGCTTATTGATTGAATCTGTGGATGAGTGCCATGCCTCTAGGAATTCCCTGGCTGTTCTCTGTTTGGCTTGCGGATCGTTAGCTGTCTTCCTGTTTGTCCTATGTAGTGTTTTGTGCAGACTTTGCATGGGATTTTGTACACCTCATTGGTTTTGCTCATGGTGGGTATCGGGTCCTTCGTTCTGGTGAGTTGTTGTTTGAGAGTGACTGTTGGTTTGTCTGCTGTTATGAGTCCTGTGGTCGCAGTCAGTTCGGAAATGCACTCCCAGACAACAACTCACCAGAACGAAGGACCCAATACCCAGCATGAGCGAAACCAATGTAGTGTACAAAACCCCATGCAAGGACTGCACAAAACACTACATAGGACAAACAGGAAGACCGCTAACGATCCGCATCCATGAACACCAACTAGCCACAAAACGACACGACCAACTATCCTTCGTAGCCACACACGCAGATGACAAGCAACATGAATTCGACTGGGACAACACTACTATTATAGGACAAGCCAAACAGAGAACAGCCAAGGAATTCCTAGAGGCATGGCACTCATCCACAGATTCAATCAATAAGCAAATTGACCTGGACCCAATATACCGACAGCTGGAACTGACAACCGGAAGTGGCAGATTTAAACCACTACAAATGCCGGAGGAAAGATCACAGAAGCGCTTCACAGGAGGCTCCCAAGCACTGAGGATGTCACCTAGACAGGGGACGAAACGTCTGCAACACAAATTCCCAGCTCGGCGAACAGAACCACAACAACGAGCACCCGAGCTACAAATCTCACAGGCTCTTAAACTCAATCCCCCTGTTAATGAAAGCCAAAATACCATATGCTTTCTTAACCCTGTCCACCAGGGTGGCAATTTTAAGGGATCTATGTACCTGCACACCAAGATCCCGCTGTTGCTCCACACTGAAGAATCCTGTCTTTAATCCTGTACTCAACTTTCAAGTTCGACCTTCCAAAATGCATCACCTTGCATTTATCCAGGTTGAACTCCATCAGCCACCTCTCAGCCCATCTCTGCATCCTGTCAATGTCACGCTGTAGCCTACAATAGTCCTGTACACTGTCAATGACACCTCCAACCTTTGTGTCGTCTGCAAATTTGCTAACCCATCCTTCAATCTCCTCATTCAAGTCATTAATAAAAATTACAAAAAGTAGAGGCCCAGGAACAGAGCCTTGTGGAACACTACTCACCACTGACTTCCAGGCAGAATATTTTCATTCCACTACCACTCGCTGTCTTCTGTTGACCAGCCAATTCTGTATCCAAACAGCTACATTTCCCTGTATCCCATTCCTCCTGACCTACCATGGGGAACCTTATCAAATGCCTTACTGAAGTCCATATACACAACATCCACCGCTCGACCCTCATCAACTTGTCTAGTAATGTTGTGTGAATAGAAAGAGAAACCATTTCAAGTAATTCTTCAGCTCCAATTTAGTTAAGAATTGGGCCAAAAGAGAAGTATCCCATTCAACTGAGAATAAAAAAGTACTTTATTTCTCCGTCCAATTCCATTTTGAGACAGCCCCTTCCTGCTGTCCCCCTCTTCCCTGATCGTTTGGTGGTTAGCATTGCCCTTAATGGTCTTTGTGCATATATCTAATTAGTTTCTGGTGGCAATTAATGAAAAACAATAGAGACATAAGTGTAGTGATGTAGTGGCAGTGGTTCATACCTCTGGACCAAAGGCCCGTGTTCAAATCCCAATAACTCCAGAGGTCTGTAACAAAATCTCTGAAGAAGTTGATAAGGAAAAATGTCCAGCAGTGGAGGGGTGTTGGGAAAATGGTGTAGTCAACTGCATCAAAGGCTGTAGGTAGTTTGAGAAGAATCTGGAGGGAAAGTTTACCTTTGTTGCAGGCGCATAAGAATTTAAGTTATTTCAGTACTGTAGTAGGGCACAATTTGAAAGCAGGATTCCAAATAGTCAATCCAAATACTTGATAGTATTCTGAATTTAATTTTGATATACAGTACTCCTGTAACTTTACAATAAACCATTAACTATACATTTTAATCTATTCAGGTATTTTGCACCCCAGCATATGCTAGGAAAGACTTTCTTCACAGTCTGCTATCTTTGACTATCTTTTTTTTTCTCAGACAATGTTTTAAAAGTTGTATAATTTTGCAACACTGGTCTACAGTCAACATTAAAAGTGCAGAGTTCCTTTTTATTGCATGGTCTTCAGGTTCCTGTCTGACGTGTGAACAGTATTGCTATTACTAGTTGAACTTCCTTTTTTGCATTGCTCGTATAGATTTTTATTTACATACTGACAAATTTAAGTCAATTTGTTTATGACATGTTGCTATCACTATGTGAATTGAATTTTAAATCCGAACCATAACTCAGTTTCTGCTCTTTAAGGACTAGGATAGCATCAGGATTTTTTTTTCAAATTTTCACTTGGCAAAAGTTTTCTTGGTAACGGTGTTTGGCAGTGAAAGTATTTTGTTTTGGAGTAAGCAGATCAGAGATCTCAATAGAGTAGGAAAGCAGGGCAAATGTAGCAAAAATTGAGCCAATTTGACAAGCGATAAAAATTGAAGACTCTGTGAGCTTGATGATCATTCCACGTAATTTACCCTATTAAATTTACACATTTTTGCGTTCCCCTTCGCATAATCCAAATTGCCGGTCAACTCCAATTTCATAGTGCAAAATTGGCTTTGCATTTGATATACCTGTGGTTTAAAATTGGACTGCTGACTCTTCTTTAACTTAGCTCAATTGAATTGCAACATTCTTTTTATTTCACTGTATTTAAGTACACCTACTCATTAGTGCTTCCATTGATCTGAACCATACAGGTTTTGCTCTATCAATGACACTCTTAAATTTAAACTTTGGGAGACCTGTCAAAATCTGCATCTTGGCTACCTGCAGTGCAGGCCAATCTGCCACTGGTATTAGAAACTATTTATCCGGTCCGTGCTGTGTTGGCTTTGAGTTAGTTTGGTGTGTCAGTTAGAAGTCATTAGAAGTATGATGTAATGTAGTAGTACAAATATTTCAATTCACTGGTTCAGCTTAGTATCTATTTTTAAAAAACGAAGTGCAGTTAAGGAACTTGCTGTTAGATGCCTCTGAAAGTAGTTACTCTGCTTACGTCAATATTGCCTTTTGAGTATCAGAGCAAAAAGCACCAAGTTTGGCACAACTCTTTCAAAATCCAGAGAAAGTATAAGAACAATACACTTAAATTGTTCAGAGGACCTGATGCACGTAACCAAGCCTGATTTTGGATGTACATGCACAACTTCAGTATTGGGCTTGAAACATTTCCGGCTATGCACTGACGCTGCATTTGGATAATAAATTACGCATTAACTATACCAATTGCAAGGAGCAGTTGTGTGCAACTTCCTTCTTCAGGCCTTCACCTAAATCTGCATTTTCAGTAGTTTCCTGTACAAATTCCTGTTTAATTTAGATCTAATAATTTTATGCTGTTGATTTTACTAAAAGAAATGGCTACTCTTAAGTTATTGTAGTTTTGTCTTTTAATGAATCCTGCACTCTTTAAAGGAATTTAATGCAACATTATACACATCCACAAACTCGTACTTCTTGCCTTCATGTTTTAATTTTAGTATGAATTGAAATAAGTGTTACCGCAATTAACTTATTTGTAGGATATTCATGTGTATGAAACCACTTTGTAATTTGCTGTGAACATTTTGGATTAGTTAGTAAGTTTCAGATATCCCAAACTGAAACCATGTGAAATGGGAGAGCAGGGAGGAAATGGAGTTCATCTATTTATGTCACACATCATGTGCAACAATTGAGTGCTTTAGTGTGATATACTAATGCATTGAGCACTGTTATAATGGACTTCAACCTACTTTTCTAATCAGACTGTTAAGCTATATTATTACACACCTCTGGAGCAGATGGAACTTAATCTTGGGCCTCCTGATCCAGGGGTAGGGACACAACTGTTATGTCACACGAGGGCCCATATAGCAGACTTCAGATCTATGATGCACAAATATTACTTTAACATACCAGCAGTTTCCTGGACCACGCAATAAAGTACTATAACACTTTTTGTGTTGTAGTTGGGTGTTGGGCAAGGATGTTAGTTTAGATCTAAAAATATCCTCGAATCCACTCCAGGTCTGGGTACTGTACAGCAAATGCAATGCTGAAGTAAATGGATAGTTGCAAAGATAATTAGAGTAGGGTGTATACAACCTTCTTAGGACAGCAGCATGAAAACCGTGAGAAAAATGGGCAGTATATTTAAATAGTGATATGTTGGGAGACGGACTGAACAGTAGCAATGGAATTTAATTCTGAAAAGTTCAGGTGTTGCATTTTAGCAGGATCACCAAGGTAAGGGAGCACGCATTGATTGGATGGACCCTATGAGAATCAGTGGGACCTTGGTGTGCATGCCCATAGGTCCTTGAAGGCGGCAGGACAGGTAGATAAGGTAATTATGAAGAAATGGGATATGTAACTTGATTAGATAAGGTATTGAATACCATGAATACAGAGCAAGGAACTGTATCATTAGTTAGACCACAGTTGGAGTAGTGTGTGCAATTCTGGTAGCCACACTATGGAAAGAATTTATATGCAAAGAACTTATATGCACTAGAGAGAGTGTGAAAGAGAGTTCACCACGATGTTACCTGAGCTGGAGCAATCCAGTTATGAAGAGATTGTACACTTCAATCAAATTCTCCATTCTGTTTTCTTTATAACAAAATTTTAAAGGGCACAGGCAGGTTAGACAGGGAGAAACGTTTGCCTTTTTTAACCTATTTTTTCTAATCAACCTGTTCAGAGATGTTATTACACACCTCTGGAGCAGGTGGGACTTGAACTTGGGCCTCCTGGTCCAGGGGTAGCGACACTACCACTGCACCACAAGAAGGCCTTGGCTGCTTTTTCTGCTTGAAGGGGTAACTATGTAAATAGTATCTATAAGAAGTGTCAGGTTACTTGTTTTCAAAAAAATGCAGTAATCCTTCAATGATCCTTTTCTCATTTCAGTCCACAGTCAATTAGAGAGTCAGTAACCAGGAAAGATAGTTTTAAGGTAATGAGCAAGAAGTTGAGGGAATTTGAGGAACAATATTTCACAATGTTGTAGACGTATGGAACTTTATGCCTGGAGGTTTTAGAGATGACAGTCAAGAATTATTTAGATGAATACTTGAAATGCCATAACACAAAAAACTACAGGCCAAGTGCTGGAAAATGGGATTAGTGTAGATTAATATTTGACCGGTGCAGACGCTAATGCTAAAGGACCTCTTTCCATGCTGCAAAAACAAATTCTATGAAATGTAGATGTACAAAGAGATCTCCGTGTTCTTGTCCACCAATCAATGAAAGTAATCCGGCAGGTGCAGTAAGCAGTTTGGAAGGCAAGTGGTACATTAACATTCATTGAAGGAGGATTTGAGATCAGAAGTAGGGATGTCTTAGTGCAGTTAGACATGATCTTGATAAGACCACACCCGGAGCATTGCAAGCAATTTTTTGGTTTCCCTATCTAAGAAAGGATATACTTCAGCCTTTAGGTTGATAACAGAACTGTCCTATGAGAAGAGATTGGTTGGATCAGGCCTTTAATTTAGAATTTAGAAGGATGACGGAATCTGATTGAAACATATAAAATTCTAACAGAACTGCACAGACCAGATGCAGGGAGGATGTTTTCCTAGCTTGAGTCATTGAGAAGCAAGGATCTCAGTCTTGGGATGCAGGGTAGGCCATTTAGGACTGAGGTGAGAAAAAATTTCTTCACTTTGAGTGTAGCAAACCTGTGGACTTCTCTACCACAGAAGGCTGTGAAAGCCAGGTCACTGAATATATTCAAGAAAGTTTTTTTTAGATTTTTAATGGCATTAAAGGACATGGGGGAGAAAGCAGAACATGGCAAACACATCAGCCATGATCGAATTGAAAAATGAAGCAGGCTCAAGTGGCCTAATGTTTTTTTTTCTCCTATTTTCTACTTTTGTAATGCGTCTAGTGAGTTCTTGAATTTCTCAAGCCAGGAAGAATTATAATCAACCCCATATAAAACTTTGAGTCCATTTTTACTTCAATCTATCTTTTAGTCTTTGCCTCTTTCTTTCCCCACAATTTTTGTCTTTTTCTTGTCTATCTTAATCCCACCCTCTTCACCTATGCCTTTTTTATTTCTTAGCATCTCATTGAGCTAATGTTCCTGGATGAATTAGTTAAATTGGGATAAATGGCCTTCCTCGGCTATATTAATTTTATGGTCGGTACAAGGAGATGCACGAAGTGGACTGGCTAACAAGATGAATCACGTATTTTGAAAGTGAAGGTATGATTGCATCCCATATTCGTAAAATAGTATTTTGTGCAAGGCTGTGGATTTAACTTTGGGCAAATTGAGTCAGCATGATATTTTGATTTGAAAACTCTTTGCTTGAAGATAATGAAGAATACAAGGAAATGGGATTAGGTAAGTTACTGCAATGTGATACGCTGACAAAATCTCTTTTCATGTGCTAAAATTTCTGATTCTATGGAATAAGCAAATTGATATAAAGACAAACCTTTAATTGGCCTTTGATTTGATTTCTTATTATTGTCACATGCACCTAGATACAGTGAAAAGTTTTGTGAGCAGCACAGGCAAGTAATACCATACAAAGTGCATAAGAACTGCAAAGAATACAGTATTATGGCTGCAGAAAAGGCACTCCGAGTAAGATCAACATTAAATTTAAAATTTGAGAGGTCCATTCAGAATTTTTAGCAACAGCAGGGAAGAAGCTGTTGAATCTGTTTGTATGTGTATACAAACGTCTGCCCCAACGGAAGAGGGTAAAGTGTCTAACCAGGATGAGAGGTGTCTTTGATTACATTGCTTTCCCGAGGCAGCAAGAAGTACTGGTGAAGTCAATGGATGGAAGGCTGGTTTGCATGATGGACTGGGCTGTGTTCACGACTGTCTGGTTTCTTGCGGCTTTATGAAAAACAGTTGCCAAACCATGCTGTGGTGCATCTAGATAGTGTTTTCTATGGTGCATCTGAAAGATTCTATATTGGTAAGAGTCCTTATGGACATGCCAAAATTCCTTAGCCTCCTGAGGAAGTAGAGACATTGTTGTGCTTTCTTGATTCTGGAGTAGAGTGATGCTGGAAAAGCACAGCAGTTCAGGCAGCATCCGAGGGGCAGGAAAATTGACGTTTCAGGCAGAAGCCCTTCATCAGGAATCATTGCGTTGATATGTGAACGCCAGGGCAGATTGGTGATCGTCACTTCCAGGAACTTGATGCTGTTAACCATCTTCACCTCTGCACCATTGCAGACAGGGGTGTGCCCTCCACTCCACTCTAATTTCTGAAGTCAATGACCAGCTCCTTTTGTTTTTGCTGATATTGATGGAGAGATTATTGTCTTTACACGATGCCCCTAAGCACTCAAGCTTTTTCGTATATTCTGTCTCAACATTGTTTGAGATCCTCCGTACAACAGTGGTGTCATCAGCAAACTTGTAAATGGAGTTGGAGTGGAATTTGGCCACACAGTCATGAGTGTAGTAGGTGACTGGTGTTGAGGATTATGTTGGAAGAATTGTTGCCTATTCTTACTGATTATAGTCTGTGGTTCATAAAGTCAAGGATCTAGTTACAGAGGGGGAGATGAGACCTAGGTCTCAAAGATGAGTTGTTTGGAATTATGGTGTTGAAAATGGAACTGTAGTCAATAAGTAGGAGCCTGACGTAATTTGGAGATGCCGGTCTCCTGATGAAGGAGCGTCGCTCCAAAAGCTAGTGTGCTTCCAATTGAGCCTGACATAGACATCCTTGTTATCCAGATGTTCCAGGATGAGTGTAGGGCCAGGGAGATGGCATCTGCTGTGGACCTGTTGTGCCAGTAGGCCAATTGGAAAGAATCAGGGCAGTTTAGTGGACTGAGTTGATGTAGGCCATGACTAACTTCTTAAAGCATTTCATAATTATGGAGGTCAGAGTCACCGGGTGGTAGTCATTGAGGCACGCAGTATTACTTTTCTTTGGCACCAGGATGTTGGTGGTCATCTTGAAGCAGGTGGGGACTTCACATTATGTTAAGGCGAGGTTAAAGATGTCTGCGAATACTCTTGTGAGCTGGTCCACACAAGATCTGAATGCACAGCTGGAAGCTCCATCCAGACCACACTCTTTCTGTGGGTTCACTCTAAAGAAAGCCTTTTTTTTTTTAACTAACTGTCTGTGCCTGTATCAATATGCGTAGTAAACATCTAGGATTCTTTGTTCTTTCAGACCCTAATTCTGAGAAATATATTTGTCTATCATAGATCCAAAGTTAATAACCTCACACTTTCCATGGTGAGCACCATAGTTTTGCCTATCATTTATGCCACTTCTTACGTAAGGTCTTGTGCTTCCTCAATTAAGTAACATCATCTGTAATCTAAAATAGTCAAATGTGCATATCATTGATTTATACGGTGAAGAGCTGAGGTCTCCGTATCCCAACTACATGCTAGAAATAATGAGCAAGTCTTTACTAAGTGGTATCAGCAGTGTATTGCAGCAGTTATATTTTCTTGCCTTCACTTTGTTAACCTTTTAAAAATACATTTTCAAAAATTTGTTTTAGAAAACAAATTAGGTGTGATCAGACAGATAAATTAAACATCCGGTCTAAAACTTATCTGGACTGTTTCGGAGTCAGACATCTTTCATTAATGTAAGATGTGTTGGCACAAGAACCTGCTGGTATTTCTGAAGTAATGACTGAATCCAGATATGTTGCATGGATAAAAGAAGTTTATAGTTTCAAACATTGAAGACTGAGTGCTGGTATGAAACAAATACAAAGTTAGGCTTAGGGGAAAGGTATGGGTGGAGTTACAGACCTGAAGTCTATACATACTGTTTGTTTCTCATTGTCTCTGGCCAACAATTTTTAAAACGTGACAATCTCGAATAAATATTTTGAGTGAACTCCATCCACCATCTCCAATATTCTTGAGTTAAAAGTTTGCTCTGGTGATATGAGTTTTAGGGATTATAATACTGACTTTTTTTTTAACCATTGCTCCGTTTGAATAAACAGGAAGTGTTTATAACCAGCATAAGAGGACTGTGACTGTCACTTTAAAGGTTTAAACTAGTTGCATTTTTGGTGAATGAGTAGTCATGGTTGGCGTTAAGGTACTGAAATTTCTCATACTGCTAGTTTACCATAAATACTTTTCTGCTTGGCCAAGCTTTCATTAATATTGTAGCAATTGTGATCTTTAAAATATAGCTTGATACATATCAGTGTTAGTCACAGATTAGAAACATTTGAAGGTGTAAAAGAAAGATCTGGATTTGATTCTTAGTTGAAAAGGATGCTGGTTTCAAAAATGCTTTGACTGATTTATTTTCTATACTTTTAACATGAACCAAAATTGAACTCTCCAGTTTTGACTTTGCTCACTGAGCATTTCCTGACCGCACACTAAAACTGATATGTTCTTTTTTTTTACAAAAATGTAGTTAACAGCAGTGTGCACTTTGAGGAATTTGATGTAAATGTGCACAAATTAATTGGCTTTTGAACTGCATTTAAAAGTCCCAACAAGTGGGCTAATATTTCTAAAATCATAACTTCTGTGCAATGTAAATAAAATTTTAAAATGGAGCTTTTCTGGCAGAATTAAGAAAAAAATGATGATCCATTAAATTTATTCTTGGTGCACTCTAATCCAAAACTCCTTGGTGTGTTTATACCAGTAGCTAGAATCATTGTGATTGATCCAGAAAACAAATGCTAGGTTTTTTTTTTGTTTTCTTTCTATAGTCCTCTTCACTTTTTTAATGCAACTGAGTTATTAAACTAACCATTTATTAGCAATGCTACACTGACTATGTCCTTTAAAATCTTTTAAACCTCCAAGTAGACATATGACTGGAAAATAATACTCTCCTGTACTTCTGTGAAGTCCTGTTTCCAATTAATAATAAAATGGGAAATGCAAGTTTCCAAATCTTGAAATTGAGAGATTTATAGAGGAAATTCTGCACATTACATTTGGTACAAGACAGTCTTTGGGTTTAGGAATATCCTTTACTTTGCAGGACTGCCTGAAACAGTAAAAACAAGATCAGTTACAATCTGTGAGCTCAGTGCCACTGGGGACAAAAACCTGTTCTCTGCAGTAGGTTTTCTTGAGTTCTTTTTTAGCTCCAAGGTACTGATCGTGATAAGACTAAAATAGCTGAGTTCAGTCCAGTGAATGTCTACAAACAATGCTGTATTACACTATTGCTACCCTGTATGTTTCTTGTATTCTGCATGATCAAGACTTGAATTATGATCCCAGATGTGATTTTTGCATTGTTACTGTAGAGTGGGTTTTAGGTGCCTTTATTTATTTAAGTAAACCATATACCTGGAAATATTAATTCCTCATCGGCAGATCTGGGTTCTTTTAATGTTTTGGGATAACAACAGTTACCAGATTGAAAGCATGTTGACTATGACTCTGATTCTGCTTTCAACCTGTGTTGGATGGAAAACCTGTTAACTTGTCTATTACTGACCTACCTTTGAAAAGTAAATGTGGCTGAATAACCTGTTTTAATTATAGTTTTGATGTTTGATCCTTGTAAATGCAACAAATATCATTTAACATTGCAACATAATATAATTGCCCAGTTTTGGGGTTTAGAAGAGAAACTAAGAAATGGATTGAGGGGAAATCTAAGTGACTTGCTGATTAACTTCTGTCTGATTTTGTTTTCACACTTGAATTAACTTTATTGACTGTATGGTGATAGCCATAGCCTAGCGTTTGTGTGGTACAAATGTTACTTGGCCCTTGTCAGTCCAATTGGCTGGGTTAGATTTGTCCTGTTTTATGTACAGGATATACCTGGGCAATTTTCCATTGTCGGGTAGATGCCAGTGTTGTAACTGTACTGGTTAGGGGAGCAGCAAGTTCTGGAGCACAAGTCTTCAGGACTATTGCTGGAATGTTATCAGGGCCTGTAGCCATTGCAGTATCCAGTGTCTCCAACCGTTTCTTGCAACCGTGTGGAGTGAATCGAATTGGCTGAAAATCTGTAATGCTAAGCACCGTTTGGAGGAGGCTAAGATGGATAATTCACTCTGCGCTTCTGGCTGAAGATGGACACGAAAGCTTCAGCCTTATCTTTTGCACTGATATGCTGGGCCCCTCCACTATTGAGGATGGGGATATGTAGACACTCTTCTTCCAATGAATGATTGAATTGTCCACCACTGTTCATGACTGGATGTAGCAGGACTGCATTGATCTAATCCATTGGTAGTGGGATCACTTAGCTCGGTTTATCCCTTGCTGCTTATGCTGTTTGGCATGCAGTAGTCCTTTTTAGTGGCTTCACCAGATTGACCCCTCATCTTCAGATATGTCTGGTACTGCTCCTGACATGCCCTCCTGCACACTCCATTGAACCAGGCTTGATAGTAATGATTGAGTGGGAGATCTGCTGGGCCATGAGGTTACAGATTGTACTCGAGTAGAATTCTGTTGCTGCTGATGTCCCACAGTGCCTTGTGGATGCCCAGTCTTAAGTTGCTAGATTGTTTGAAGTCTGTCCCGTTTAGCAGGATGGTTTTTTTCGATGTGAAGGCGGGACTTCTACTCTACAAGGACTGTGTGGTGTTTGCTCTTACCGATATTGTCATGGACTGATGCATCTGCAGCTGGCAGATTGGTAAGGATGAGATCAAGTATATTTTTCCGTCTTGTTGGTTCCCTTCCCACCTTCTGCAGACCTAGTCTATCAGCTATGTCCTTTTGGACTCAACCAAGAAGAATCCTACTGAGGAATTATGATCTAAATGAGTACCTTAGACTTATTAATTGTTTTGTAGAATAACAACAGCAACAAGATATTATTTTAGGTACTTTGAGTGTGATTTGTGTTTATTTTAAGGGAAATTTAGTAAGATGTAAATATCAATGACAATTACTGGGATTATTGGTCCTGACTTGAAAGTCCTGTATTGAGAATTTAGTTTCCTAACTTGAAATGACTAACTTATGGAGTTTTGGCAATTCATAAATTTCACAGTAAAATCTATTCAAAGTTTTGAGTCCATAAAACTGTAATTAAAAATATGCAAATAAGTATCTGAGATGAGTGACAATCTACATCAATCCCTGGCTTCAGGTGTCCCACTCATGATACTCCCATATAAGTTAGGGTGACATTTCACTTGCAGTACAGAGGAAATGTTGCATTATTGGATATGCTGCATTATGGATGACATATTGAATAAGTTTTGTGTGGCTGTAGAAGTTGCAATGAAAGAACAGAAGTGGCTTGGCCAGTATTTTGGCACCTAATCAACAACACCAAAATACACTGTTTATTTTATTTCATAGCTGTTTATAGGATCTTGCTATAAGCAACTTGAGAACCAAAAAAAATTACAATTGTGACTTCAAAAGTCATAATGTTCTGTGGTTGTGAAAGACCTAACATAAATCATTTTGTTTTCATTACCTCAGAGCTGTCACTTATAAAATTCACTGCGTAGTATAACATTGTTCATCTGCTTTGCTCCTCGCGCAAGAATATTAATTGTACTCCAATACCTTGTGTTCTTCACTTTCTTAATTCAGTAATTTTTTTGCAGATAGGTGGGCTATCCTGAGAATAATTGCTAGCTAGGAGCAATTAACAAGACAGGAACTGAATCAATCTATTTGAGTTGGTTTGTAACTCAACCCTAGGTGAGATCACTGCCTTTTAAGTTGCTTATTTATTTTTAGGTAGAATCTTTAATACTGAAACAGGTCACTACAGCCCAATTTTGAATATACCTATGTATAAACTGTGTTTGAACCTCTTCCCTCATTTTCCCATACAAATTGTCTATACCTTTTACTCTTAAAGCTTTCTATTGAATCTCTCTATGTGGCTGCTGTGCTACTTGGTTTCATCATTGTGTCTGCTTGGCCTGAAGACAGGCCTTTGGCTCAAGGTCTTCTTGAATTCTTTCTATCTCACATTATTTTTATTTGTTATAACTTCAATTTTAAAGCTATCTAATTTAAATATTTTTCTGCCTCTTGCTTGAAATTTTCCCACCATAACATTTCTTATTAATCAGTTTCCTCTTAAAATGTGTCCTACCCAGTTTCACTGTCTTAATCTAATTATTTTCAATAAATTTCTTCATTGATTCATTCATTGCCAAAGCATTTCGTTTTTCTGTCCAGCAGTTCCTTTCCATTCTCCTCCAAGCCCACATTTCAATGTTAGTTAGCAATTTGATCTTTTCCATCAGTCTTGCATCCAGCCAAAACACACTATAAGCCAAGTTGAGTTGCCTTTAGAGCCGTTTATTTTAGCTTTCTGGTTAATGGTTATCTCTCCTTGACAAAGAGGGCATTTCCCATCATGGTCATTGTTCTAATTTCTTTGCTGCATTTTTTTTCTTCTGTAGCTATTATACTTCTTAAAGAAGAGAGGGAAATAGGAACTCCTAAATAGGAATAAGGGGAAGCAAATCTCTCATGATGTCACTAGATAATAGTGTTTTATTAGTCTGGCTAGTCTAGTCTGGACTGGCTATTAGTACAGAAATTCAGGTAATATTCTAGGATCTGGATTTGAATCCTGCCATGAAGGATGGTGGAATTTGAATTCAATTTCAAACAAAAATCTGGAATTAAGAGTCTGATGATCATGGAATCATTGTCAATTGTTGGAAAAAAAACCCATCTGGTTCACTAATGACCTTTTTGAGACTTCCCCACTGTTATCAGACTTATGAATGAGCCTCTCTGCACCTTCTCTGTAGCTGAAACACTATATTCTGCATTCTGTTCTATTATGCTGATGTAATTATGTATGTCAGCACGCAAAACAATAGATTAGATTAGATTACTTACAGTGTGGAAACAGGCCCTTCGGCCCAACAAGTCCACACCGACCCTCCGAAGGGCAACCCACCCAGACCCATTCCCCTACATTTACCCCTTCACCTAACACTATGGGCAGTTTAGCATGGCCAATTCACCTACTTTTTACTAGCTTGGTACGTGTGACAATAATATATCAAATCAAGAAGTAAACTGCCCCTCTTACACAGTCTGGCCTGCATGTGTCTCTAGACCCACGGATATGTGTTTGGCTCAAAATCCCACCGGGAAATTACAGATGAGCAATAAATGCTGGTTTAGCCAGCAATGTTTTAATCCTGTGAATTAGTAATGAAATTAAATAGAGTTCTTGTACCTGTTGCGATTCTCTTCCTTCTATGAATATATGAATATTTCTTGCTGATTGAGATATGCATCTTTGGTCTTATCAGCGTTCACTTACATTCCAGAGTTCATGCCTGCTGTTACTAATCTATTCACTCGTTCTTTTAATCCTCCTGTGCTCGCTACAAATCCTTAATTATCTGCAAATATAACTGATGCTATCATTCACTTTCCCAATCTCAACACCAAATTCTGTGTTCAAATGATTCTTTGATAATTTCTCCTCCATAGACCTTGAAGAGGACTGGTGATAAACAACACTTTTTTTCTCAAATTTGTCTTCCAATTGGACATTACTCTAACTCCCCATTGGCTATTCTCACTATTGCTATTTGTCCACAGGTTTCTTTAGAGTCCATTATCTCTACTGCAATATATTTCAGCACCTTCAAGAGTTTAATGTAGTCAACTGAAACAAATACTTTTTTAGCATGAAAAGAAGTAAAATACTGTGAATGTTTTTTTCAAAGATCTATAAAAAAGACATTTTAATTTAGTGTTGCTGAACAAAGAGACCTTGAAGTGCAGCTTCATTGCTCCTTGAAAGTGGAGTCGCAGGTATATAGGATAGTGAAGGAGGCATTTGGTATGCTTTCTTTTATTGGTCAGAGTATTGAGTACAGGAGTTGGGAGGTCATGTTGTGGCTGTACGGGACATTGGTTAGGCCACTGTTGGAATATTGCGTGCAATTCTGGTCTCCTTCCTATCGGAAAGATGTTGTGAAACTTGAAAGCGTTCAGAAAACATTTACAAGGATGTTGCCAGGGTTGGAGGATTTGAGCTATGGGGAGAGGCTGAACAGGCTGGGATTGTTTTCCCTGGAGCGTCGGAGGCTATGGGGTCTCCTTCTAGAGGTTTACAAAATTGGGGGGCATGGATAGGATAAATAGGCAAAGTTTTTCCCCTGGGTTGGGGGAGTCCAGAACTAGAGGGCATAGGTTTAGGGTGAGAGGGAAAAGATAGAAAAGAGATCTACGGGGCAACTTTTTCACGCAGAGGGTGGTCCGTGTATGGAATGAGCTGTCAGAGGAAGTGGTGGAAGCTGGTACAATTGCAACATTTAAGAGGCATCTAGATAGATATATGAATAGGAAGGGTTTGGAGGGATATGGACCAGGTGCTGGCAGGTGGGACTAGATTGGGTTGTGATATCTGGTCGGCTTGGACGAGTTGGACTGAAGGGTCTGTTTCCATGCTGTGAATCTCTATGACTCTATAATTGCAGTCCAGCTTCTGCTTATTTAAAATCAACCTGTTCAGGCATCCAGACCAGGTGAGACTTGAATATAGACATTCTGGTCCAGAGGTGGGGACACTACCACGAAATCACAGGACCCTTTTCCTGTCCAATATCTAAATTGTATTCACTCATTAATCATCTTATAGTGATTGCTTCATTTGTCCCTCTTTGTTCCTGCATTCCAGACTGGTGCCCCCGAAGTAGTTTTGTGCCATCTCGTATTAGCTGGAAGAAGAACATAATGTTGACATTAATTTCATTGGTCCACAATTGTGTACTTTAAATCTAATTTATTTTCACTTTTAAAACTGGAAAAGCAGCTAGAATAGATTAAATATGCAAACCTGAATAGATTAAACAGAGGAGGTATAAAATATGCAAACTTAACCTCAATGTTTATTAAGCTGAGCAAAGATATTAACTAATTTGAGTTATAATATTCATGACACTTCAAATTGTACTTCATTGGTTCTGGTGAACTTTGTGTCCTGGGGTCATGAAATATGACTCATTTCATGTTTCTTATTTTCTAAAATAATCATGACTAGAATTTTAGTGGCGCAAAGGGCAAGGAATTGGGCAGTGTTTTCGAAATGGAGGAACTCTGTTTCCATAGAGTGAACGGGAAAGGAAGCTGAGCTCTGGATTAAGCAAGGTGCAGGCTTTTCCACCTCCTGACCCAGTTTGAGATGGTGTTGTGTTTTGATCGTCTGTAGTCCAGAGATTTGCTGTTGCTGAATGAATTAGCTATTTACAAAGTATGAGATCGCTCTAGTTAAACTTTGAATAACAGATTTGCCATTGCCAACATTATGCACAAAATATTATTCCACTGTTGAAGTGGACTTGAGTCCCTTAGGGCAGAGATTCTGATTGCTGTAAGTAAGCATATCTAAGGTTGATCAGCACATATTTGTGGTTTGTGGGGGAAGTTAGCAGATTTGAAATTAATGATAAGTTTCTAGTTGCAGTTGAAGGTTGGGGGATTGGGGGATTGCAGGGGCTGGAGGTTGGCATTTGAAATAACAACCTAGTCATTTTACTCTTTAAGTGTGTTGGATATGCTAGGGAATTTTCATAGGTCTCCTAACAGAACATTGTGCATAGAGTTGTAGATATTCATAAGTTGCTCTGACTTGTGCTTTTGTTTTTTACAGTACATTTCCTCCCCTACCCCCAACTTTAATCGCTTTTCATATCATATCTCTGTCACAGCTTTCGGAAGTCATCAGTCTCTTTTTAGAGAAGCTGGTTAGGTCAGAAGGGCTATCAGATATTCTGCCTCTAAACTGCTCTTCGCTTTTTAAAAATTTTTTGCTTCAGGTTTCTCAAGATAACGATTTAATTCTTGGTGGCAAAATTCCAAATACTGTGGAACTATTGAAGGCTTATTCAGCACCAGCATTAGGTTCTATAGTAATACAAGCCTGTCCCTTAGTGGATCAGACAAATAAATAAAGTGCACAAATGCCATCAAAAGCATTTATGAAATGGAGGCTCCAATGCAAGTTTAAATCTTATACAGTGTGCCTTTGCTGGGTTACGATTGTAAGGAATGTTTTTGCACACTGACCATGAGATAAGTTTATCTAGATCAAAACAAATGTTTCTATAGTTAGATCTGAATATTTGCACTAGTGCTGAAATATTTTGAGGTTAGCATATAAAATATTAGTATATTTCAATATTGCTGATGCATATGGTTGGTGTCCAAAGTACAAGTGAGCCAAATGTGATGACCATAACTTGGCAAATATCTTTTGGCAAAGCACACAGATATGCAGCAGCGCTAACATGATTTGTATAGTATTCAAGTAAACTTGGAAAAATACAGCAAGTTTAAGATATTGAGCAACACCCAATATAACATCAGTGTGTATATTGGTGCCAATCGGTGCTGTAGAAACTGTTTGTTTCAGTTGATCAGACTTTATGGTTTTGGATGCTTTCATTATCCTCAGTTA
The DNA here is from genome assembly GCF_004010195.1 of Chiloscyllium plagiosum. Taxonomy (NCBI): domain Eukaryota; kingdom Metazoa; phylum Chordata; class Chondrichthyes; order Orectolobiformes; family Hemiscylliidae; genus Chiloscyllium; species Chiloscyllium plagiosum. The sequence goes on along the minus strand of NC_057737.1, from coordinate 41,249,049 downwards.
ATGAAAAGCAAAGGGAGGCTGTGTATTATTTAGCCTGCCGCAGAGTTAAGCCATCTTATGACAAGGTAATCTTTGGGAATCACTCCACTAATGCTTGTCTGGTACTATGCAAAAGCTGTATTTTGGTGAAATTGAATGCTACGTAACTCAACATTTTTTTACTTCACATTAACTTGAACAAAACTGTCAACGGAGTAAGAGGTGATTAGCCATAATCCATGAAGGACCATGAGCATCTCTCAACAGGCAGATCAACAAGTGGTTATATAGTTTGACAGAAACCACTCTGCATCAAACAACATGGTGCAAGATAAGGATGTCTGAATCTCCATAGCTGGTATGAGGATTGAAAACCTCTGCTGTTCGAATCATTGTGCATTGGCCTTTATCTGTCTAGCTAACTGAACTAACCAATCTCCTCAGTAACTTGACAGAATGCATTGTTATAGAGTTGCATTTCATGTCACAATGTTTTAAAGCATTTTATAGTCAACAAAGTGGTTGTTTATATTGCAAGCAAATATGATAACCAGTTTCCAACATTGTGTGTCTCAAACTGCTGTGTTGAAGGACAAATTATGAGCAGCATATTGAGAATACCTATTACCCTACTCTACTTTCTGAATTGTTTTAGGATTTTTTTTTCTGCCCTCCTGAGTAAGACAAAATCTTGGCTTAATATCTTGTGTACTGAAATAATGCAGTAAACCTCAGTACAACCCTGATGTCAGCCTATGTGAGATGTTGACATCCTGAATTGGAGTTCGAACCTGTAATTTTGTAACTTTGAACCTACCATTGGGTGCAGTCAGCAAAGTATCTGCTATAGATTCTACTTATTGGGGGGGGGGAAATGAACCTTAAACATGAATGCTCACATTATAAACCAGAGAAACTGAGCAGGTTTTGAGGCTGAAAGCAACACTGAAGGAAGTAGGATCTCCAAGTGTTGTCACAGCATGAGGAACAATTAAAATTAAAAAATGAAAAATTGAATGATGTGATTTCCTTCAGGTTCGGAAGATGCCAAGCCACAAATTAAGTTATGGTAAATATCGAATGTAATCTACCTAAAACTTAAACTCAATAAATTAGTTAGACTTAAATCAACTCTGCTTAAAAAAATTAAAAACCAGCTTTAGATATAAAGATTAGAGAGATTTGGCAGAGCAAGTGGTCTGCAGCTACTGCAGCATTTGGGAATGTGTGAAGTGTATGCTCTTGGATTGCCACCTTTGCTGTAAGTCTCTATATCTTGAGGAATGCCAGCTCCAGATTTGGTGAGCTGGTGTTTGGAAGAAGTGAATGTCTGGAGAACTATGTATAATTTGGCCTCCATACCTAATAAAGAATATACTTGCCTTTTGAGGGAGTGCCGCAAAGATTCACTAGACTGATACCTTGGATAGGGAGGTTGACTATGAGAAATTGAGTAGAATAGACCTATAGGTTCTTGAGTTTAGAGTCATTGAAATATATAAATTATTACTATTAGTGGGCTTGTAGATGCTGAAAGGATGATTTTCCCCCACTCCTGGAAATTGAAGGAATAAGGGTCAGAGTCTCAAACTAGAGAATTTAAGACCGAGATGATGTGATGCTTCATCATTGAAGGTTATAATTCCTTAATCTTTTGTCCTCAAGAACTGTAAATGTTCAGCCATGAGCCTTTCAGAGATCCAGACCGTAGAGCTATTCTAGACTGTCATCTAGGGCTAAATGGTCAAAAAAAAGCAAAATACTGTGGATGCTGGAAATCTGAAATAAGCACAGAAAACACTGGAGAAACTCACCAGATCTGGCCGTGTCTGTGGAGAGAGAAATATTTAAACCATAGACACTCTACAGTGTGGAAACAGGTCATTTGGCCCAACAAGTCCATAATTGACCCTCCCACCAGATCCATTCCCTTATCCTATTACGTTTACGTTTCCCCTGACTAATGCACCTAACCTACACATCCCTGGACACTACAACATGGCAAATGCACCTATCCTGCACATCTTTGGACTGTGGGAGGAAACTCACGCAAACACAGGGAGAATGTGCAAACTCCACCCAGACAGTCACCTGAGGCTGGCACTGTGAGGCAGCAGTGCTAACCACTGAGCCAATTCTAACTCGACCATTCTAAGAATCATTTTGGACTCGAGGTTAATTCTGTTTCTCTCTCCAAAGATGGTACCAGACTTGCTGAGTTTCTCCAGTACTTTATCACCTAGGGCACGAGGCTTTAAGGGTGCCAAGTTAGATGGAAGTGAATTTTTGCTCCATTAATATATTTTTCAAAATTTAAATGGAGGAGTGGGGTGTAGAGCACACCAACCTTGGGTCGTCTCTGCTGAGATTGATTAATATTTTAAAAATGATTTAAGGAATCCAAGAATGTGGAGATGATGCTGCAAATTGAGAGAGATTGGCTATGGTTTGTTGAATGGAATTAGAGATTTTAAGGGCCAAGTACCTTGCTATTGCTGCTGTTTAAATAATCTCTAGTTATTTAGAGACCACTATTCCCCCCTGAGAATGTGTATATGGTATAAGCAGGCAGGGAAAGATTTAAGTTATAAGTTTTGTGAACAAGAAGTTCAGCTGAGCATGACTCAGATCAGATAAGAACTTTGTTAACAATGGGGGTTTGAGGCAAGGGTAATGGTTTAACAAGATGGAAAAGCAGTCATTATGTAGAACCATTTAACAATATTGCAAACATTCAGTATGTAACGTCAGTTCACAAGTTGAAAAGTATTCATTATCTGAAGTCAGTTTTTCTTTGTGTAACAGCAGATGGTTTAATCTATACCATTGATACTCGTTGATTGTCACGGTCACCCAATTAATCTGTACATTGCCTTATCTGAATGCTCCTCCCTGTAAAATGACTGTAGTTCATTGAGAAACTGCTATTCCAGAGAAGACTGTGAGCTCATGTCTCTGTGCACATGGGTGATCATTCTCTCTCCCTCTTGGGCCTGGAATAAAGGTAAAAGAGGTAAAACTATACTGTCTCTGAGCGTTGTGCTTCGACTGAGGTTGGGGGAGGGGGAAATGGGACGACACCTCCATCTCCCCAGCTTGGAAGAAAGAAGAAATGTGGGGTAGTGTTGAACCAAAACCTCAAATATAGAGTGATTAATTGAAGAATCCCCATGAGTTAGTTCAGGGATCCCTAAACAAAAAGGAGCTATTCCATTCAGATCTTGCATAAACCTTTGTAACTGGTTGACTTTGTTTCTGCATTGCAATACTGCAGTTGAGTTCCATGTGGTCATTTGGACTATCTTTTTATCACTTAGAGGTTGAAGATTTTATAGATTATTTTCTCTATATATTGGCCCTAGAGAGATTCAGAGACGATTCATAATAATGGTCCCAAGAATGAAAAGCTTAACAAATGAAGAACATTTTGAGGACGCTGGTACTATACTTGGAGTTTAGAAGGATGGGGGGGGAAGTGGCGGGAAATCTAATTGAAACTTGCACTTGCACTCTGTCTAGGCCATTCAGTATTATGTATGTTAGGAAAATGCTTCCAATGGTAGGAGAGACTAGACCCAAGAGCACAGCTTTAGAGTAAAGGGAAGACCTTTTAGAATAAAGATATGGAGAGACTTCTTTAGCTAGAGAGTGGCGAATCTATGGAATTCATTGCCACAGCAGACTGCGGATACCAGGTCATTGAGTATATTTAAGGGTAGAAAACGGGAGAATGGGATTTAGAAACTTATCAGCCGTGATTTGAGTGGTGGAACAGACTCGATGGCCTGAGTGGCCCAATTTCTGCTCCTATGTCTTATGGTATAATACCTTTCCCTGCTATCTCTGTCAGTCCCAATGATTGCATGCAGTCTACTTTGACCAGTCAATCACTTTTTAAAATCTGTTTTCATATATTAAACTATCCAAAATTTTCAGCAAATGTGTGCAGTTTCCTTTGTAACATGCACATTTGAGGATAAGGTAATTTCCTCCAATCTCTCTAGTAAAACAGGCAATCAGTTGTATTCTTGGGAGAACTTTGTACAGTACTTATCATGTTTGTGTACTTAAAAGCAGCAGTTATTGCACTGATTGTACACATATATAATAAAATAATAATTGGGTTGTGTACCAGTTTGTTTTATGACTAAATGAACAGCCAAATTTATGGATTTATTATGTAATAGATTAGTGAAAATCCTACAGTGCCAATTCAATTTGTTATCCACAAGACCTAGTGTACAGTTCATCAATGATTTTGGATTATACAGTATGTATGAAAACAAAATCTAATAAAACCATACATTAGCTTTGAGAGATTTAAATGAACCTTTTTTTCAAAGGGTTTGTTTACAAATATGCTATGTATGTTAAAGTTCCTCTTGCCATTTGGGACTGAGATGAGAAATTTCTTAATGGGTGAACATGCAGAATTCTCTACCACAAAGTGGTTGAGACCAAAACGTTTGAATGTTTCAAGAAGGAATTAGATGTAGGTCTTGGAGCTAAAGGGGTCAAAAGATTTGGATGAAAGCTGGAACAAGATGCTGAGTTGTTTGATAGACCGTGCTTGAAATGAATGGAAGAGCAGGCTGGAAGGGCTGAATGGTCTACTTATCCTATTTTGCTATGTACCTGTATTGCCTCTTAATTTTTAAATATCCTTGTATTCTTATTTTCTACCTTTTCCAAACTGGCAATGAGGCTAAAAACAAAAAGTGCAGGGGAAACCTGAAAAGTCTGGCAAAATCTGTGAAGCAAGAAACTGAGTTCATGTTTTCAGTCCAAATGAGTCTTCATTTCTGAAGAAGAGTCATTTTACTTGACATTAGCTCTATTACTCTCTCCATAGATACTGCCAGATGTGCTGAATATCCACTATCTGCATAATTTTGCTTTTATTGGAAGATTACATAGTTGAGTGCTTAAGGTATTCAAAAGCTGAAACAAGAATATGAACTATGTATAATAGCAATGATCTCTACCTTTAACCTTTATTCAGAAGAGAGGAATGCACCATTTAATTCATCCTGAATATTTTCGATCGTGGTTTCATTAAAATCCTCTTCAATACTAATAACTTTGTAAAAGTAAAATGATATGTCAGAATAATTAAAATCAACATAATTTAAACATTTGTAAATGATGGATTTTTAAATTTAAGTAAAGGAAATTTCTCCACAGTCATTGCAAAGATATACCTTGTACAATTCCAGTATACTCATTCCTTCATGCAGAAATGTAGCAGCTCACTCGTTCCAACTTGATCTTTGATTTGTAGGCTCTCGCGTCTTATCCAATCATTTTGAATCTTTTGTCTGCATTTATCGGCTGTTCAATTCCATCCAATTCCTTGGGCATGATTAACATCAACAGGAGAGATGTCTACGCACCCTGTCTTCCTTGGATCACAACAGTTCTTGTCGTTCACAATCTCAAGAGGCTCCCTTCTCTCAATCCTTTAAATGGTTTATCACTTTGACAACAACAGTGGGGTTATCCAATCCAAAATCCTTTTGTTGTTCCCATCTTTAGTATCCTAGCCTGTCCAAATAAAAAATGTCCAGTAAAACAGTCTCTAGTCTGGTCTCAGAGTCCTCTTGAACACCAAGATTTGTTCATAGACAGCCATACTGAAACCTCTTTGGTATAGAAAGAACATTGCATATTTTCTCTTTGCACCAACCCCCAGTTTAAGAAGAAAAATAAGTTGACCCTCCCCTGCATTGGCTTTCTATTTACCCCTTTGGGTTTTTAGCTGTTCATCCCCAGGCACGTGAGTATTTCTTGGAACCTAATAGTGTCGCAATCAGGAAAAAAAAGTAATCCTGTTTCAACATACTATTCAATATAATTTGTTAAAGAAACATCAAGCAAAGACAATACAGGCTTTTCCCAGCATATGGATTGTCACATCTTCTATAGTATGAAGAAATGTTTCTCTTTCAAATTGTAGATTTACTGTAATCCACCGTTAGGTATTGCACCTTTTTTTAGATTACTCACAGTGTGGAAACAGGCCCTTCGGCCCAACAAGTCCACACCGACCCTGCGAAGAACAACCCACCCAGACCCATTCCCCTACATCTAACACTACGGGCAATTTAGCATGGCCAATTCACCTAACCTGCACATTTTTGGACCATGGGAGGAAACCGGAGCACCCGGAGGAAACCCACGCAGACACCGGGAGAATGTGCAAACCCCACACAGATAGTTGCCTGAGGTGGGAATTGAACCCTGGTTTCTGGCGCTGTGAGGCAGCAGTGTTAACCACTGTGCCACCGTACCACCCATAATGCTGCAATAATTCTATGATGTTGACCCTACAGTATTATTCAAAATTTACAATGAAAAATATATAGGATATGAAAAAAACAAAGGCTGATTGTTTTAGTTTTAAAATTAATGTTTGGTTTTGTTTTAACAAGGCTGGAGGCCTGTGACAAGTGGTGTGCCACAAGGATTGGTGTTTGTCATTTATATAAATGATTTGGATGTGAGCATATGAGGTATAGTTAGTAAGTTTGCAGATGACACTAAAATTGGAGGCATAGTGGACAGCCAGGAAGGTTACCTCCGATTATAACGGGATCTTGATCAGGAGCGGGCTGATTGTGGCAAATGGAGTTTAATTTTGATAAATGCGAGGTGCTGCATTTTGGAAAAGCAAATCAAGGCAGGACTTGTATATTTAATGGTAAGGCCCTAGGGAATGTTGCTGAACAAAGAGAACTTGGAATGCAGGTTCATAGCTCCTTGAAAGTGGAGTCACAGGTAGATAGGATAGTGAAGAATGCATTTGGTATGCTTGCCCTTATCGGTCAGAGCAAGAGTATAGGAGTTGAGAGGTAATGTTGCAGCTGTTAGGCCACTGTTGGAATATTATGTGCAGCTCTGGTCTCCTTCCTATTGGAAGGATGTTGTGAAACTTGATAGGGTTCAGAAAAGATTTACAAGGATGTTGCCAGGGTTGGAGGATTTGAGCTATAGGGAGAGGCTGAACAGGCTGGGACTGTTTTCCCTGGAATGTTGGAGGCTGAAGGGTGACCTTGTAGAGGTTTACAAAATCATGTGGGGCATGGATAGGATAAATAGACAAGTTATTTTCCCTGGGGTGGGGGAGTCCCGACCTAGAAGGCACAGGTTGATGGGGAGAGGGTAAAGATTTAAAAGGTACCCAAGGGACAACTTTTTCATGCAGAGGGTGGTGTGTGTATTGATTGAGCTGTCAAAGGAAGTGGCGGAGACTGGGACAATTGCAGCATTTAAAAGGCATCTGGATGGGTATAGGAAGGGTTTAGAGGGATATGAGCCAAGTCATAGTCATGGAGATATACAGCACGGAAACAGACCCTTCAATCCAACCTGTCCATGCCGACCAGATCTCCCAACCCAATCTAGTCCCACCTGCCAGCACCCGGCTGTTTTAAAAAATTCTCAAGGTCAGGTTCGTAGGAGAGTAGTCTGACACAGAACAAACGACCAAGAGGCGAGTCTGCTAGAATATGGGCATTTTATTCCCCGCAGCGTCGCCACAACCAACGGGTCTGGCTTATACTCACTCTACATGTTACCGGAACTGGGAGCCGTCAGTTCTCGTAGAGCGGTTGCCAACAACCCACGCTCGGCGGTTAAACGTAACCCCGGAGCAGACTCACCGAACTGGAGACTTTTCCAGCTGATATACTCTTTTCCAGATATAAACATTCATGTGAACAGCAGAGCAAGGCTAAAAAACACATTCCATTCTGGTTACATACAGATAAGAAGATTCACACGGGGAGGTGTGTAATAAGATTCACACGGGACTAAGCAACACCTCCATTCTGGTTAGATTCACACATGTATTGGGACATAATTTTTAACCGTTTCACCACACCGGCCCATATCCCTCCAAACCCTTCCTATTCATATACCCATCTAAATGCCTTTTAAATGTTACAATTGTACTAGCCTCCACTACTTCCACTGGCAGTTCATTCTATACACGTACCACCCTCTGCATGAATACGTTGCCCCTTAGGTCTCTTTTATATCTTTCCCCTCTCACCCTAAACCTATGCCCTCTAGTTCTGGACTCCCCGACCCCAGGGAAAAGACTTTGCCTATTTATCCTATCCATGCCCCTCGAATCCTCCAACCCTGGCAACATCTTTGTAAATCTTTACTGAACCCTTTCGAGTTTCACAACATCCTTCCGATTGGAAGGAGACCGGAATTGCATGCAGTATTCCAACAGTGGCCTAACCAATGTCCTATACAGCCGTAACATGATCTCCCAACTCCTGTACTCAGTCCTCTGACCAATAAAGGAAAACATGCCAAACGCCGCCTTCACTATCCTATCCACCTGCAACTCCACTTTCAAGGAGCTGTGAACCTGCACTCAAGGTCTCTTTGTTGAGCAACACTCTCTAGGACCTTCCCATTACGTGCATCAGTCCTGCTAAGATTTGCTTTCCCACAAAGTGGGCGGCACGGTGGCACAGTGGTTAGCACTGTTGCCTCACAGCGCCAGAGACCCGGGTTCAATTCCCGACTCAGGCGACTGACTGACTGTGTGGAGTTTGCACGTTCTCCCCGTGTCTGCGTGGGTTTCCTCCGGGTGCTCCGGTTTCCTCCCACAGTCCAAAGATGTGCAGGGTCAGGTGAATTGGCCATGCTAAATTGCCCATAGTGTTAGGTAAGGGGTAAATGTAGGGGTATGGGTGGGTTGCGCTTCGGCGGGTCGGTGTGGACTTGTTGGGCCGAAGGGCCTGTTTCCACATTGTAATGTAATCTAATCTAAAAAAAAGCAGCACCTCGCGTTTATCTGAATTAAACTCCATCTGCCACTTCTCAGCCTATTCGCCCATCTGATCAAGATCCCATTGTAATCTGAGGTAACCTTCTTTGCTCCATCTCCAAGTTTGGTGTCATCTGCAAACTTACTAACTGTACCTCTTATGCTCGCTTCCAAATCATTTATATAAAGAGGTGGACCCGGCACCAATCCTTGCGGCACTCCACTGGTCACAGACTTCCAGTCTGAAAAACTACCCTCCACCACCACCCTCTGCCTTCTACCTTTTGAGCCAGTTCTGTATCCAAATGGCTAGTTCTCCCTGTATTCCATGAAATTTAACCTTGCTTACCAGTCTCCCATGTGGAACCTTGTCGAATACTTTACTGAAGTCCATATAGATCACATCTACCGCTTTGCCCTCATCAATCCTCTTTGTTACTTCAAAAAACTCAAATCAAGTTTGTGAGACATGATTTCCCATGCAAAAAGCCATGTTGACTATCCCTAATCAGTCCTTGCCTTTCTAAATACATGTACATCCTCTCCCTCAGGATTCCCTCCAACAACTTGCCCACCACTGATGTTAGGCTCACTGGTCTATAATTCCCTGGCTTGTCCTTACCACCTTTTTTTAAATAGTAGCACCACGTTAGCCAACCTCCAGTCTTCCACCACCTCACCTATTACTATGGCTAATACAAATATTTCAGCAAGAGGCCCAGCAATCACTTCCCTAACCTCCCACAGAGTTCTAGGGTACACCTGATCAGGTCCTGGGGAGTTAGCCACTCTTATGCATTTCAAGACATGCAGCACTTCCTCCTCTGCTATATGGACATTTTTCAAGATGTCACCATATATTTCCCTACGTTCTATATCTTCCATGTCATTTTCCAAAGTAAATACTAATGTGAAATACTCATTTAGTGTCTCCCCCATTTTCTGCGGCTCCACACAAAGGCCGCCTTGCTGATCTGTGAGGGGCCCTATTCTCTACCTAGTTACCCTTTTGTCCTTAATGTATTTTTAAAAACCCTTTGGATTCTCCTTAATTCTATTTGACAAAGTTATCTCATGTCCCCTTTTTGCTGTCCATATTTCCTCCTTAAGTATATCCCTACTGCCTTTATACTCTAAGGATTCACTCGATCTATCCTGTCTATACCTGACATATGCTTCCTTCTTTTTCTTAACCAAATCCTCAACTTCTTTAGTCATCCAGCATTCCCTATACTTACCAGCCTTCCCTTTCACCCTAAGAGGAATATACTTTCTCTGGACTCTCGTTATCTCACTTCTGAATCAGAGAATTTTCTTGTACACACTTAACAAATCCCTCTCCATCTAAACCCTTAACACTAATGCAGTTCCAGTCTATGTTTGGAAAG
>NC_057737.1:41232456-41238394 GCF_004010195.1 Chiloscyllium plagiosum | reverse complement strand
GAATAACTAAGTCTACTAAGTGTAGGAATGTCTCACTATACCAATGGAAATCTGAACTAAAGACAGGTTACAGTTAAGTGTGCAGCAAGATGTTCCCTCTCCTTCCTCTCCCTTTTTAAAAAGTAAGAGTTAAGTGAGTAATGGCAGTGATAGTCAGGAAAATGATATGTTTAAAAATAACCAGTTCCAGTTGGCAGGTTGTTTTTTTTTTCTTTGCCAGTGATACAAACAGAATAACAATGTCAACATTTGTTGCTTGATATGAGTTGCTTGCTCAGCCACTTCAGAGAACAAGTACATGACAACCATTGGTGTGATTCTGGAGTCCAGATCAAAACAGTAGAAACCCTATGAACCAGTAGTTAGCATTATTTTTCCTCTTACTGATATTAGTATTTTATTTTAAGACTGAAAATTACAACTTGGTTTACAAACCAAGTGTGTGGATTACTAGTTCACTAATGTAATGCAAGTCTTTATACTCATCATCAATGGTGGTTCCAAACAGGCCATGACTCTCTCCCACTCTCAGGGTGAATCTTTAGATGGGTTGTACAGACTGTTACACTTGGTGACATGGTGGCCACAGGAAGGGGTGAGTTGATCATTGGTGTGGAAGCATGCTTCTTTGTCTATTTCTCCTGGCTTCCATTTTCTCCTGATGATAAGTCTCTAGGTGCTCGACACCTTCCCAGATGCTCCTCCTCCACTTTGGATGGTCTTGGGTCAGTGATTCCTAGGTATCTGTGGGAATTCTGCACTTTGCCAGTGAGGCCTTGAGGGTATCATTGAAGCACTTCCTCTATCCATCTAGGGCTTGCCTGCTATTTCAAAGCTGGGAGTAGAGCACCTCCTTGGGGAGACTCCTGCTGGTCATTCAGATGACATACCCAACCCATTGTAGCCAATCCAGGGTGATCAGTACCTCGATGCTGGTGTTGGTGTGCGTATTTTACCTAATCTACCAATATTGCATTCTCTTGTGCTCCCATTTCTATGCTAACTGAAATCAGTAAAGAAGCTTAATAGTGCATGTAGTTTTGTGTAAGTTCTATGGGCAAATTGTTTATCATGTTTTTAAAAGAAAATTGCAATTATTGATCAAAATAGAGATTTTTAGAAATGTCCTTGCAGATACTATAACAATATTAACTACCACTAATCAGGTTTTAGCCTGGCTGTTTTTGGGAGGAAATGTTTAACATTCAAAATTATTCTATTTCTGTGAAAATTGCCATCAAATCATGGAAGGTGCCTCACAAACAATAGAGCTCTCATTTGTGGGAATTGAACTGCCATGTTGGTATAGTGTAGGAATGAAACAAAGTGGCATTCCTTAGCTAAATCCTTTTTCTAAAATCTTTTGACACTGATTTTTTCCATTTTGAATCTTAGATTGCATGCACGGAGAAACTATGACGTGTGCCATACTTAAGTATTTGCAATAGTTGTGATTATCATGTGGGATCAATAATTGCAGCAATTTTATTTTTCATCTCTCTCTAGAGAAGTTTAGTGAGTCTTTTGAGTACTGTGCAAGAGTTTCAGTACATGCATTCCATAGATCACAACTCCTATATACTAAAGTGGATTGATAAAGAGCCAAAACTTTATGAAAGAACACCTTTTTTTTCAAAAGCTGCTTTGTGACATCAGAGGTTACTCCCACAAAATCCACTTCGAAGCAAAGGATAAGGTGTACCCTGCCTTATTGGTATGTGCTTTATTCTTCATACTTCCACACTTTTTTTTGCAGCTACAGATTGTCATGGTAAATTTAACTCAGCCTTTTATTCGTTATTCTGTAAATTTAATTGTTAATAAAGCTTAACTTTTTAAATAAGGAAAGTTCACCTCCAGTAGAAGACAGCACAGGAATGTGGCATCTATTTGGGGCTTTTTTATTCTGCTATCTACTGAAATTAGTCTTTCATAATTCACATTAACGCCTTCACAAAAAATGGACTTTTATAGTGTATTTCATGTCATCCTACGTGCTGTTTAGTTTTTAAAAAATATTTTTAAAATGGTAATGACTCCTTATCAATTGATGCTTTTACTGCTTTAGATAAATTGGAACAAAATGTGACTTCTTCATTGATTTTATTGTTCCCATCTATAATCAACTGATGTTAATCCGAGTCTTAAATAATGCGATCTCAATCTTGACTGCACTGATTGGTACATCTACAGTCTAAATCATTTCTAACCCACATATTCTCATATCTGCATCTGACTAGCCCAAAAGATATTGTCACGTATGTAGGATAGACACTTCATAACGATGGCAAATGTGTCTGCCTTCAGATGCGATTATGCAGCAGATTTAAATTTGCTTCAGCTTGTGCAGTAGGAGAAAACTGAGGTAAGGAAACGTGTAGTAAGCCCTGCTGTGTCCACTTCCGCTGTTCCTCAAAGCTTTTATCACTAATTTGTTAAGTTTCATTGTCTGACATCCCCATGTGGACTCTCTTTAGGGAATCAGTAGCTGGAACAGACAAATTGAAGGTTTGCCATGATGGCTAGTGTGCTACCTGGTGATTTTTGTGACATAGATTGGCTTGGTAACAATTGGTGAAGGAACTATTGACTTTAACCAGAGTGTTATAGTAGTGCTGGCTCAGTTTATCTTGCCTATTTTATCTTGTCTTGCCAATCTTTTATCTCTTTTTGTGTGCAAATAAATGAGCTGGAAAATTGATTAATATCAATAAGCACAAGTATTGCTACTTGGGGTTTGTCTCCTCACTAGTGTTCTTATGGACCATATAATTTTTTAAAAAATGAAATGTGGCAAGGCCAATATTTGTTGGCTATCCCTAACTGCCCTTGAATTGAATGGCTTACTGGGCTAATTCAGAGGACAATTAAGAGTCAACCAAATTGCTAAGAATTTGGAATCACATGAAGCCAGATCAGACAAGGACAGCAGATTTCCTTCCCTAAAGGACAGATATAACTCATTGAGTTCACTATCAATCCTTCTCAGATTTCACTGATCTGGATCTTACCAACATGCAACCCATTACAGCAATATAGAACTAACCTCTCAGATATTTTTCTGACTGAGGATCTTTCATCTCCTTGGCAACTTGACACAACTGCTTACAGTTGTTTGTGATCCACTGGCAAAGGATATCCAGCAATGCTGGAGACTGTGACCTTCAGCAATGCGCTTTTCTTGCTTACTTTCAGACTCAAATCATTGCTGTTTCACAAAATTGTCTGATCTAAGCATTTGAGTCCCTTATCTGGTGAATGCTCAAAAGAATTTATCAATAGTTTTGTATTTGTCGGACGTTCAAATGACATTTTGATGTTCAGAAAGAGATTGCATTTTTGGGCTGTCACACAGGAATGTACTGTTCTGTTTTGCACCTTGGAGCACTTACATGGCTCAAGCAAGAACATTTGAAGTGCAATGATTCCAGCACCAATGACAAAGTTATATCTTGTGCTGAAAAATGACAGCAGTGATGAATGTAATCTTGCTGGTTCCAATATAAGTCAGCTGTTATACTTGTGCATCCAGAGACTTTGAAACTTTTCTTGCACAGTCAGTCCACTGTCAGCTATACCATTGCTATTAATGTGTTGTTGTGATTCCAGTCAGATCCTTAAAATATATATATTCGATTTTAGGTGCATCAGCTGAGGGCTTGTCAGAAACTTGCTTTGCACTGATTTACAGTAATGGAAACACTAGAGAAGATTATATACCAAGCTCATTCACTTGAAGCAATTTAACTTGTAATTGCGTATTGGGATTACAAAACTAGTGGCTTGGTTGGCTCTGCTGAGGTATGGTTCTGCTGAATTTTGTGTCCTCTTGCACTGAGAAAATAACAATGTGCGGATTAGGAATAACTTTTCCAGGACTGTCTGGGAAAGAGCTGTTTTTTTTTAATTCATCTGAAAATCGAAATAAGTTGTCACTCTATGTGCCCAAAGCTTTAATGTGACTTGAGATCAACCAAACACATTGGTAACTCCTGGCATTTTTGTTTCCTCAATGTTTCCAACCAGCCTCTTGCATGGCACTTTTTAGCAATTGTCACGACTCATTTGAGAATGTGCTGATACTCAGCCCATGCTATTCCTGGGGTTACTGCAAAATGTGAAGATTTAATCATGTTAATCAAAATCCTCAAGTACAAATAAATCCATTCTAACCAACAAACAACATATAAAGGATCAACATACAATTCGTTTTGTAAACTCTACCCCTTTTTATATCCCTGACAAAGATACTCACAGACAAGAAAAATAAATGTTAAGGGAGCACAATTCAAAAATGTCAATCTGCAGGATCCAATGAGGTGTCCCTGTCCTTCTAATTTTCAATCTTCTTTCAAAGTCACTTCAGCTCATTACCCTGGGTAGTTGGAACACTAATTGTTTAGTCTCAGGTTACAAGCAGCAGTTTATGGCAAATGATCAGAGAGAAGACAGCTAGCTATTCTAATTCTTTGTAACTTCATTAAAAAGGCAGCATCCACTCTCCTTGTAGAGTCTGGAAGCTTTCTGTCTGTATTGTTCTCAGTGGTTACTGGGCAGGTGCACAGCCAGAGTTGTTTTTCATGCTAAGCACTCATGACCCACACAGCTAGTCAAGTATCCTCCCCTACTCCTCAGTCATAGAGATGTACAGCATGGAAACAGACCCTTTGGTCCAACACGTCCATGCCGACCAGCTATCCTAAACTAATCTAGTCTCATTTGCCAGCACTTGGCCCATATCCCTCTAAACCCTTCCTAGTCATGTACCAATCAAGATGCCTTTTAAATATTGTAATTGTACCAGCCTCCAACACTTCCTCTGGCAGCTCATTCCATACATGCACCATCTTCCATGTGGAAAAGTTGCCCCTTGGGTCCCGTTTAAATTTTTCCCCTCTCGCCTTAAATCTATGCCCTTGTGTTCTGGACTCCCCCACACCAGGGAAAAGACTTTGTCTATTTCCTCTATCCATACCGCACATGATTTTATAAACCTCTAAGGTCACTCTTCAGCCTCTGCTCCAGAAAAAACACCCCGAGACTGTTCAGCTTCTCCCTATAGCTCAAACCTGGTAACATCTTTGTAAATCTTTTCTGAACCTTTTCAAGTTTCACAACATCCTTCCTATAGCAGGGAGACCAGAATTGCACACACAATTCCAAAAATGGCCTATAAAGCCGCAACATGACCTTACAACTCCAATGTTCGTTGCTGTGACCAATAAGGGCAAGCATACCAAATGCCGCCTTCACTATCCTATCTACCTGTGACTCCACTTTCAAGGAGCTATGAACTGGCACTCCAAGGTCTCTTTGTTCAGCAACACCCCCCAGGACCTTACCATTAAGTGTAGAAGTCCTGCTAAGATTTGCTTTCCCAAAATGCAGCACCTTACATTTATCTAAATTAAATTCCATCTGCCACTCCTCAGCTCATTGGCCCATCTGATCAAGGCCCCTTTGTACTCTGAGGAAACCTTCTTCACTGTCCACTGCACATCCAATTTTGGTATCGTCTGCAAACCCCGTATTAACTACCTACATTCACATCCAAATCATTTACAGAGGAACCTTGATTATCTGAATGCCAATTATCTGAAAATCGGATTATCAGAAGAAGATCTCGAGGTCCCGATGGAAACATTACATCAAAGACGTGTTTCCAACAGTGATCGCGTCTTTTGTTTAGTGATTAAACAGGCACCGTCTCCAAATGACTGACTGACTGCCTGCGCGCTCTCTCTCCCCCCACACTTTCCCTGGAGTTCTACACAGGGGTGTACCCTAAACCCCTCCTTACTCAGATAATCTCTCCAACATTGTTCTGTACAGGCAAAGGTGGAACCTGTCAAAAAGTTGTGGCTGTGGCTTCGGCTTCGTGTGTGTATGCTATTTGGTGACTTACCAGACAAAGGCAGTCTTAGACTGGGGGGGCAGT
>NC_057737.1:41180008-41232437 GCF_004010195.1 Chiloscyllium plagiosum | reverse complement strand
TGTGTGCAGCTGCTAGTCTCCTGAATGGGGAGCAGACTTTTAAAAACTCTGAGCCCCAGAGGAAAGGCATTTAATCGATTAACCGAATAATCGATTATTCAAACAAAATAGTGCCCGGCCATCACGTTTGGATAATCGAGGTTCCCTGTATATAAATGATGAAAAGTAGTGGAACCCACAATGATCCTTGTAGTTCAACACTGGTCACAGGCCTCCAATCTGAAAAGCAACTCTCCACCACTACCCTTCTACATTCAAGCCAGTTCCCTATCAAAATGGCTAGTTCTCCCTGTATGATCTAACCTTACTAACCAATGTACCATGAGGAGCCTTGAATGCTTTACTGAAATCCATATAGATCATGTCAACCGCTCTGTCCTCTTGGTTACTTTTTCAAAAAAATTAAGTTAGTGAGACATGATTTCCTGCTCTCAAAGCTATGTTGATTATCCATAATAGTCCTTGCCTTTTCAAATACATATAAATCCTGTCCCTCAGGATTCCCTCCAACAACTTGCCCACCCCACAATGTCAGATTCACCGGTCTATCGTTCCCTGGCTTGCTCTAACAAGGCAACAGTGCAAATAAAATTCACAAAGAGTTATAGTTTTAAATTTGCAATGTCTCCTTCCACGGTTTAAAACATTGACCATTTTCCATTTTGATCCACAACTCAAAAATAGAGAAAAATTTAAAATGTGATCTTTATGCAATATTTTATGAAAAGTTTAAATTTTCCATTGTCACTGAATTTGATTTTGTATGTTCAATTATTTAAATGTTCTGTTTATGTTCCAATTCATTTGTCTCCTCATGTGACCTCAGGATTACTTGAAATAAAAAGCACTACGGTAATTGACAGAACTTTTCTTTACTCCAATGCAGAGATCATTCCATTGTTAAACTATACTGTACTGAGTATAGTTGAGGCGGCATACAATAACTCGCACCACTGAAAGGAAGAATAAGATTTCCCTTGTGACATGGCTACCCTTACTCAGTTGGCCAGCCTGGCTAAAATAGATTATCTGATAATTTTTACTTCCTGGCCACTTGTACATCCTTGCTTTATATAAATTGGCTACTGCATCTCCCAAAGTTACGATAACCACACTTATTGGTTTTGAAACAGCAGCCGAGGATGTGAAAGAGCATATTGAATTTTTTTTTTCCCTGCAGTGAAACATTTTTGAATTTCAGCTTGGTGTCATTCCTTTTTATTGAAAATACATGGGGAGTTGACAAGCCAGATGCATTCACTTTTTTTCCCACTGCAACGCAGTATAATAGTGCAAGGGTTAATGGTCAATATTCTCCCCTCCGAGAGCTTAAAGAAGGATTTAACAAACATGTATAGTCATTTGCTCAGTCATGTGAATGACTGCCAATGGTTTTTGAAGTTGGGTAATAGGTCATAACGTTGCAAAATGCATTGAAAACATTGATGTAAAATTGCGTGTATAGACATCACGAATCTGTGTAGACATGCGCAAGTAGAAATTCTGTCGTGGTAATGCAAGATCAAAAATAAGATGGTGCTGCTGCATATAATGTGATCCTGAGCCATTGGATTCACTAGAATTATATTTCCATTTTTAAGATACTGATTGTGGATAATGTAAATTTGAGGAGTAGCAAGAACTACACTTTTTTTTAAAAGAAAATACATTCTACTTATTGTCGGTTCCTACTAAATTTCCTTTTATTTTGTTCATTTACAAAAAAAATTAATCTGCTGTGAATTATTTCTTCATTCTAACTCCTTGGATGACCAGCCTGCAGTTTAGTAAATGGGACAAGGCTGATTGCTTCTTGTACCCATCTGTGATTGTTACCACTGAATATACAGCTAACAAATGAGGGAAATTCAAGATCTGACTTTACACTGATGATTTAGGAAATTGACTGGAATTTGCACAGTGTACACATAACCATCCTTGCAGTTGAACAGAATAGTTACCCTGAGAGCAGTCTATCTAGGTCCTATGGAGATGACTGATTTATGTTGAAGAATTTGAATCTACCCCAGGTTCGTAGCTTTACAGCATGAAAAGAGACCCTTCAGTCCACTGTATCCACACAAGTCATTGAACATCTGTCAATTCCAATCCCATTTTCCAGTATTTGATATTCCAATTAATCACTGACCCCTGAGTAAAAGCTTTTTTCCTCAACCACCTCACTCCTGCCCATTACCTTTGAACTGTGCCCGCTGGGTTATTGGCCCCTCCATTAAGTGGAAAATCTTCAACCTATTAACCCCAACGATGCCTGTCAGACCTTTTGTAACTCTTTTCCACCCCCCCCCCCCCCCCCCCCCCGCCCCCCCTGCTGATAACAGCCTGTTTTTTGTGAAAGTCTTAATGTATTTATTCTGTGGCTTCTTGAAGCACAGGATTGTCATGGCACAGAGGCAGCTGTTTAGCCATCATCCTGGCATTGGTTCTATTACATAGTACCAATCTCTTTTCTCTTTCTCCATATTCCTGTGCAGCATTTCCACCCAAATAATATCCGATTTCTCATTGAATGCCTTACTTGAACTTGCTTCCTCCATGATTGCAGGCATTCTATTGCTGTAATTACTCTACTCAGTCTGCAAGGTTTTTTTTTACCCCTCACACCACCCTTGCTTCGATTGCACCTCAGTTTAAGTCTATAGCCCCTTTTATTTTGTCTTTCATGAATGGGATCAGTTTCTATCCATCTACTCTGTCCAGCTCACTCATGAAAACCCTGCAAGAAATCTCGGTTGTCTTCTCTCCAAGGAGAATAGTCCAACTTCTTCAGTCTATCCTCTTAACTGAAGTGTCTCATCCCTGGAACCATTCTTGCAAATCATTTTTGCACTCTCACCAATGCATTCATATCTTTATGTAACACCTGCAGCTATACACAATACTCCATCTGTGGTCTAACAAGTATCTTGTAGAAGTTTAATGTTACTTCCTTGCTCTTGTACTCTATACCCATGTTAGTAAAGCTGAGAAGACTATGCGTTATAAGTGCACTCTCCACCTGTCCTGCCACCTTCTGTGATCTGTGCACATTTACACTCAAGCGTTTCTGCTCCTGCAAATCCCTTTTTAGAATTGTACTCCCTATTTTAATGTTCTCCTGACCAAAGTGCATCACTTTATACTTCTGCTTGTGATACCTATCCACCCACTCCACCAATTTGTCAATGTGCTCTTGGAGTTTCACATGCTCCTCCTCAGTTTACAATTCTTCTAAGTTTAGTGTCATCTGCAAATTTTGAAATTGTCCACCGCACATCAAGATCCCATTTAATATCTCAGGAAAAATAAAGGTCCTAATACAAACATCCACTACAAAGCTTCCTGCATCTTGAAAAAAATTCACTGACGATTAAATTACTTCCTGTCAGTTAACTACTTCTACATCCACGTTGCTATTGTCCCTTTTATACCATGACCTAAAACTTTCCCCTCAATTCTGTCGTGAGACACCTTCTGGAAACCATGTATACCACAGTGTCATTCTCATTGATCTTTTCTGTTATCTGTTCAAAACCTCCAAGTTTGTTAAACATGATTTCCCCTTTATAAATCCTGATCTTCCTAATCAGCACATCTTTTTCCATGAGAGTACTAATGCTATCCTGCGTAATTGTTTCTAGAAGTTTCCCCACTACCAAAATTAAACTTCTACAAGATTAATTGCGGGGATTATTCTTGTAACCTTTCTTGGATAAGGTCATAACGTTTGCCATTCTCCAGCTTCCTGGCATCTGTCCCAAGTCAGGGAAGACTAAAAGATTTATAGCCATTGTCCCCTCAATTTCTACCCTCGCTTCCTTCAAAAATCATTGGAAGTATCTCATCTGGTGTCAGTGCCTTGTCTACTTTAAGTACCAACAGTCTAGCCAAACTGGTTCCTTACTAAATTTGAGACCTTCCAGTGACAAAGTTCCTCCACTGTGTCACCAAGGCCTGGGCAACATCCTCCTCTTTAGTAAATACAGATGTATAGTATTCATTGACCACCTAATCCGTGTCCCTATCTCTGTGTTGATCGCCTTTTTGGTCTCTGGTCAACCCTATTCCTCCTTTTAACCACTCTCTTTACTGTTTATATGCCAATAAAAGACTTTGGGATTTCCCTGCTGGTTTTTCTTATAGTTCTTTTTTGCTTTTATTTACTTTCTTCATGCCCAAAACCGTGATTCTCCTGCTCCTCAGATGCTGCCTTACCTGCTGTGTTTTTCCAGCATCACATTTTTCAACTTACTTTTTAAATGTACTACCAATATTTCACACAAGTGAAGGATAAATTCCAGAGCAAAAATTGTCAGTTGTTCCCTCAGAGCATGTTCCCTCAGCAATTAAGACTTATTTCATGAATGCAGACTGAATGGAAGAACTAGAAAGATAACTCTGCTATTAAAATTTACCCTTTGTTATTTTCATTGACTGCTGTGTTGACTCTTTTTTTTTATAAAAAGGAAAACCTTGTTTTCTGCTTTTAACACACACCCTGCCTGCCTAATACTTTTCATGTGCCACCTCCATAGACTCCATATTTGATTTAACATGTTAATTCATGTATGGCAATCTGGGTTTACTAGCACTCCTTTCTCTGATCTGAATATTTTTAGTTTGTCTCTTCCCATCACGATCATAGGTGCAGTGTATCTCTCACTGGTTAATTATTTTAACTGTCACCTGTTCTTTAATTTTGGCAGAGATCAACCTCTTGAAAGTTTGCTCTTTTGCACTTTGGTACTTTTTGATTTCTTGTTTGTTTTCTTAATCAAAATGTAATTCTGATTTTGTGAGCTTGCATTATCTATGTATTTTAGCCATGGCCCTGTTAATAGCACACTTTCTTCCTGAGTCAAGAGATTGCGGGTTCCAATGTTATTCCAGGATTTGAGCACTCCAGTGCATTGTGCAAGAAATGCCGTAATTTGTCAATGAGGCTCGGACAGGCATATAGATGTTGAAGTTAATTTGCATACCTTGTCTTGCTGATAAGTTTGTCAACAACACTCCAGGATTATCCTGGAGTTTCCAGAAATTGGTGATTAATTTCCTGGATGCACCTGGACAAAAAAGAAGAATTGCAGGATTATTCAATAAGACTCTCTTTTTAAATTTTATTTTGAACACCTGGGGAAAGATCTATTTTACTGATAAGACAGTCAGTGTTAATCCATTTGGGCAGCAGTTGGCATAGTAAAATAAAATGCCTGGTGCATAGATGAATATTACATGTGAGATTGGGAGGAGAGGGTGTCCTTTCACAATAGGAGGGTATCCATCCACCATTGGCAAGCCTTTTTATTGAGGAAATCAAGTGATGCACATCTGGCTTTGTTGGCTAATTGGCATTGTCTCCACCATGTTGTCGTCGTATTTCATTTGTTTTGTTTTAATGAGATTCATACCATATACACTGGCCTACAGCCCACCCATATGCAGTTTTCCAGAGCAAGAGAGTATATAGTTGTCAGAACTTTCAATTCTGTGTTTAAGCTAGTAGGCACATGATTCCCCATATTTTGGACATTCACTATTTTTGATTTTTTTTCTTTGCTCCATCTTTAGCACAGAAGCATTCAGTTTCTATTTAACTAAGAACGGTCAATACACACATGCAAACTTTATGGTTATCGTTTGCCTAACAAAAATTCTTAATTGCAAATTAGCTCCAGGCAGGTGCTGTACATTGAGACACCGATTTGGTCAGCTAATCAATTAAGTGAAGTCATTCACTGAAAGTGTTCAGCCTTATATGTTCACAAAGTGATGGTAGGTTTACTCAACCATTTTTAAGAATCCCTACAGTGTGGAAACAGGCCATTCTGCCCAACTAGTCCGTGCCAACCTTCCTAAGAGAATCCCACCCAGACCCAGTCCCCGACCCTATCCCTGT
This sequence comes from Chiloscyllium plagiosum, assembly GCF_004010195.1. Taxonomy (NCBI): domain Eukaryota; kingdom Metazoa; phylum Chordata; class Chondrichthyes; order Orectolobiformes; family Hemiscylliidae; genus Chiloscyllium; species Chiloscyllium plagiosum. Next base: position 41,226,538 of record NC_057737.1, on the reverse strand, counting down.
CCCTGTAAACCCTATGTTTCCCTTTGCTAATGCATCTAACCTATACATCCTGAACACTGTGGGCAATTTAGCATGGCCAATCCGCCTAATCTGCACATCTTTGAATTGTGGGAGGAAATCAGAGGAAACCCAATCAGACACAGGGAGAATGTGCAAACTCCACATAGACGGTCACCCAAGGCTAGAATCAAACCCAAGTCCCTGGCACTGAGGCAGCAGTGCTAACCACTGAGCTATCATGCCGCAACTTGTCTTACATACCAAAGTAATGCATTGCACATCTGTAATGTGTTTATTCCTGACCTGCAAAACCTGTTTTGCTTATAAAGTTGCACTACCAGCCTTTTAGCTACGTTCAACTAGAGTAACTGGTCTGGTGAGGTTTGGGATCTCTTTAAAAAGGCATCAACATGTGTGGACCAAGAAAAACTATAGTATGTGAAAAAGCTGGTTCAACTCTGCAAAAGCTTTATTATTTGTTCCTGAGTTATTTCATAAAATAGATAACAAATTCCTCTGATTTACAGAATCATGAGTAACTGACATTTGCTGAAACATTGCATTCTGTATGTGTTATAGAGAGATCATATAGTGCTAAATGTTTAGAAAGGCTTTCCCTTTTTTTAAAAAGGGTGTGATGTTTCTGAATTAATGAGTAGATTTTGCACTTTTTTTTTACTCAATTATGGGATCAGGGCATCACCAGAATTTATCACCCCTCCCAAATTGACTAGAGAGCATTTAATTTTATATTATTTTGGGTGTGCAGTTACATTAGGCCAGACCAACTAAGGATAGCAGATCTCCCTCCATAAAAGATATTCATGTTCCAGATGGGTTTTATGGCACTCAACAATGGTTACATGATTGATATCAGGCCAGCTTTTCATTCTAGATTTTTACATAATGCAAATTTCATCCGTCATGGTGGGAATCAAATGCCTGCATCAGACCATTAGCCTAGGGTTCTGAATTATTAGTCCAGTGACATTATCGCCATGCCACTACATTCCCAGAGTGTAATGGTATTGAATTGAATGAGAATGGTTAGTTGGAAAAATGTTGCATTGTAATTGATATTAAGTCTTCCTGTTCCGTGGTTGTACATTTTATAGTTTTTTTTTGCTTTGATATAGTCCAGGGCCTCAGCAAGACTAAAACCACGGCCTACCCCATCATCAGGACCCAAAATACTTGTCCATAAATCAACAAGTGGAGCGCGCAGACGCAGGACACGATGTCGCAAATGCGAGGCTTGCCAACGCTCAGAGTGTGGCGAATGCCACTTCTGCAAAGACATGAAGAAGTTTGGAGGTCCTGGCAGAATGAAGCAATCCTGTCTCAAGCGGCAATGTATTGCAGTAAGTGCAAAGATCTATATTTTTTTTAAAGAAAACTATAATCTTTAATTATTCTATATGAAAACTGGTTTCCATTGAGCTGAACTTATCCTTTGATTTGATTTAATTCTGAGTTTGGCACAGCCAATTCTATTCTTAAACTTGTCTTCGGGGAGAAATGCTTGTAATAGGCAATACAAAGATGTGCAGGTTAGGTGAATTGGCTATAATAAATTGCCCATTGTGTTCAGGGATGTGTAGGTTAGGTAGGTTAGTCAGGAGTAAATGTAGAGTAATAGGTAGAAAAATGGGTCTGGGTGGGTTACTCTTCAGAGGGTCAGTGTGAACTTGTTGGGCGAAATGGCCTGTTTCCACACTGTAGGGATTCTATGTTCTTTTGATTTTGGATGGAATATTTTTGTCAAATAGAATTGATTGTTAGGAAAAGAAATGTATTCATTTCATATATATTGAGTTATAGTTTACTGATTATGTTTGCTGATGACACCAAAATTGGAGATGTCGTGGACAGCGAAAAAGGTTACCTCCGATTACAACGGGATCTTGATCACATGGGCCAATGGGCTGAGAAGTTGCAGATGGAGTTTAATTTAGATAAATGTGAGTTGCTGCATTTTGGGAAAGCAAATCTTAGCAGGACTTATACATTTAATGGTAAGGTCCTAGGGAGTGTTTCTGAACAAAGAGACTTGGAGTGCAGGTTCATAGCTCCTTGAAAGTGGAGTCACAGGTAGATAGGATAGTGAAGAAGGCATTTGTATGCTTTCCTTTATTGGTCAAGAGTATTGAGTACAGAAGTTGGGAGGTCATGTTGCGGCTGTACAGAACATTGGTTAGGCCACTGTTGGAATATTGCATAAAAATCTGGTCTTCCTATTGGAAAGATGTTGTGAAACTTGAAAGGGTTCAGAAAGATTTACAAGGATGTTGCCTTGGTTGGAGGATTTGAGCTAAAGGGAGAGGCTGAACAGGCTGGCGCTGTTTTCCCTGGAGCGTTGGAGGCTGAGGGATGACCGTATGGAGGTTTATAAAATCATGAGGGGCATGGACAGGATAGATATCCAAGGTCTTTTCCCTGGGGTCAGGGAGTCCAGAACTCTAGGGCATAGGTTTAGGGTGAGAGGGGAAAGATATATAAGAGACCTAAGGGGCAACTTTTTCGCGCAGAGGGTGGTATGTGTATGGAATGAGCTGCCGGAGGAAGTGGTGGAGGCTAGTACAATTGCAACATTTTAAAAGGTATCTGGATGGGTATATGAATAGGAGTTGTTTAGAGGGATATGGGACTGGTGCTGGCAGGTGAGACTAGATTGGGTTGGGATATCTGGTTGACAAGGACATGTTGGACCGAAGCTGTACATCTCTATGACTTGATGTAAAGCAGGTTTAGTTAAAATATAGAACCACCAATCAATCATCAGTCTTGGAAATTGACAAGAAATGATCTACTCAAACATGTGCATGCATGTGTTGAGAGTGTTGTGCTAGAAAAGCACAGCAGGTCAGGCAGTATCCAAGGAGCAGGCGAGTTGATTTTTTTGGCCCAAAACGTCGACTCTGCTGCTCCTCGGATACTGCCTGACCTGCTGTGCTTTTCCAGCACCACACTCTCGACTCCAATCTCCAGCATCTGCAGGCCTCACTTGCGCTTATGTGACATGTGACATCATCCTCCTTTACCTTAACTGTGTGTCTATTTGACTTGGTTTATTTTGTTAATAGTTTGATAGGACATGCTGCTCCAGTTGGATAAGAGACTTTTGCAATGTATTGTAATCCAAAATGAAGTTGTGAAAATGCTCTTTTCACTGCTACTTTTTTTTCATGGAGATAACCAGCAAAAGCAAACTGCTGTGTAGTTGGAAGATGCAGAGGAAGCTTGCAAAGTCCAATTGTTGCACTTTTGAAATATTAAAGAATGGATGAATAAATTAATGTTTTCATAACATTTTAGTAAAGTGTCGGAGGCTGAGGGGTAACTTAGAGGTTTATAAAATCATGAGAGGCATGGATAAAGTGAACAGTCAAGTCAAATCCCCCCAGGGTGGAGGAATCCAAAATTAGAAGGCATTGGTTAAGCTGAGGTGGGAACAATTTAAAAGGGACCTAAAGGGGCAACTTTTTCATGCAGATGGTGGTGCTAATATGGAATAAACTGCCAGAGGAAGTGGTGGAGGCTGGTACAATTACAACATTTTAAAAGGCATCTGGATGGATATATGAAGAGGAAGGGTTTGGGGGATATGGGCCAAATGCTAGCAAATGGGACTAGATTTAATTTAGGTTGGAATGGATGAGTTCTGTTTCCATGCTGTACATCTCTATGACTTTGAAATGGAGAAAGTTACCAAAAAGTGGTAAAGCATGAAGATCTTGCATTCATATAGAACATTTCATGGGTACAGGATGTTCCAGAGTATTTCATGCTCAATTAACTATTTCTGATGTGTAGTCACTTGTAAGAAAGAGGGGAGAAAAAGAGAATTTGAGGAAAGATCTTTGAAATAGTAGAGATGGATTTGATCCTACAAACATATTTAAATCTTAGAGAAAATAATTTGATGTAGATCACCTCAAGGATGTAGGTGCTAACCAAAGTAATTATATTATATTGTATTATAATTACTTTGTTTTTATTTGCTCATGAGATGTAAGTTTCCCATGACCAACATTTATTGCTCATCCCTTATGGTTCTTGACGTGATGGGGGTAAGCTCTTTTTGAATCTCTGCGTATTTTACAGTGTGGCTGAATATAATTCTGTCGATGCTCATAGATCCTTGTGGGTGCCTAATTTTGAGCTGCTAGGTCTGATTTGAATATATTCTGTGTAACAAAAGTGTAGTGTCACACAATTTACTCATGAATTGAATTTAAACTTTCCCAACAGCTAACCTCTGGATTATTAGTCTGTAGTCTCCTCTGCTGGTATATCCCCTACTTGAACATTAACATCAAACCAGAGGACCAACAAAGGTTCAGTGTAGCATGTAGGTGAGCATGTCAGGAGCAGGCAAGAATACGTAAAAATGAGGTACCAACTTAGTGAGACTACAGTATAAGACTGCAAGATTGCTAAACAGTATGCTATAGTTACAGCTAAATGTTCACCCATCTTCAAGACTAAAGGGGACACAGTCATTGATGAGGATATCAGTGGCAAAAAAGCTTAGGCTGGGAGTATGGTGAAGTTACAAAAGTCAAAAGGTTGTAATGATCAGGCACTTCTGTGATTGTTGTGGTTCTGTTCGCCGAGCTGGAAGTTTTTGTTGCAAACGTTTCGTCCCCTGGCTAGGCGACATCATCAGTGCTTGGGAGCCTCCTGCAAAGCGCTTGTTTGATGTTTCCTCCGGTGTTTATAGTGGTCTGTCCCTGCCGCTTCCGGTTGTCAGTTTCAGCTGTCCGCTGTAGTGGTTGGTATATTGGGTCCAGGTCGATGTGTTTGTTGATGGAGTTTGTGGATGAATGCCATGCCTCTAGGAATTCCCTGGCTGTTCTCTGTCTGGCTTGCCCTATGATAGTAGTGTTGTCCCAGTCGAATTCATGTTGCTTGTTGTCTGCGTGTGTGGCTACTAAGGATAGCTGGTCGTGTCGTTTCCTAGGAATTCCTAGCCAGGGAATTCCTAGAGGCATGGCATTCATCCACAAACTCCATCAACAAACACATCGACCTGGACCCAATATACCAACCACTACAGCGGACAGCTGAAACTGACAACCGGAAGCGGCAGGGACAGACCACTATAAACACCGGAGGAAACATCAAACAAGCGCTTCGCAGGAGGCTCCCAAGCACTGATGATGTTGCCTAGCCAGGGGACGAAACGTTTGCAACAAAAACTTCCAGCTCGGCGAACAGAACCACAACAACGAGCACCCGAGCTACAAATCTTCGCACAAACTTTGAACACTTCTGTGATTGTTCACCACAAAATGTGCTTTCAATGACAGAAGTTGTGAGCGGTCCTGTTCAGACTCCAGCAGACTAGAGAACCATATGGAATCACCAGCAAGGGGAGCAGAGTTTGTGGCAGGGGAACAAAAGACATTGGCTTTAGTCTGCCCAATATTTAATTGGAAGGAATTGCTAGATGTAGAATAATCAGTCTGATAATTTTAAAACTGGATGATTGGGAGTTCTGATTGTAATAAGGTGAGACGGGGCAAGTTTAAAGCCAGTGTGTGAGCAAATTCTTTTACACAGGGTGATAAGTGTTAGCAGGGAAGGTGGTAGCAGATATGTTAGCAAAGTTTTAAGGGGCATTTGGACACACAGATGATCATGCAGGGAATAGAGGGATATGGGCCATATGCAGGCAGATAGGATTAGTTCAGAGTGGCATCATGGTCAGCGTAGACATGTCGGCCGAAAGGCCTATTCTTATGCCATACAGTTGTGTCGCCCATCTGGGAACTGTTGTTTTGATACTGCCCAAGGGCACATGTATAGATTCTTGGGTCCATTAGGAGTAACTTTGGAAGTGGAAAGCGAAGATATTGGTGGCTAGATTAGAGTGGAAATAAGTGAATGCAGTCCACCCAGATATGATAGTGGAGAGCTGTTGGAGGAAGATGTCAAAATCAATTGTCAAAGGCTGCAGACAGCTTAAACAATATAATGGGATTGTTTGCTCTTGTCACAGTAACATGACTTTCGGGGCTGTTTGCTGCTAATTTGGTAGGAACAACAATCTCTGATTAGATTCAAAATTGGAATTCTGGGAATGGATTTGGAAGGAATTTGGGGAAGACTGAGCTTAAAGATGGGGTGGTAGTTTGCAAGGGTAGTGGGGTCAGGGTTGGTTTTGTTTTCAATGTACTATGACAAATTTGCGGGAGAAAGGGATGAACATGAAGAAAAAGAACCCCCATAATTCTGTCACTTGAGAACTAAGAAAGAAAGTTGCATGGTCATCAGTTCATTGGCAGCAGGATCAGCAAAGGCTGGGTCTCATTACAAAAGTTCAGTGAGGGCGAAAGAAATTTGGAAATGCAGTTCTAAGTGAATCATGGGAAAGAGATTTCCAGAGATGGATACCAAAAGAGAGATGGGCTTTGGAAGGGGAAGAGAAATGCAGATGAAGAACGATACATGCTCATGATCAAAGATGACCTTTTTTTCCATCTGCAGCATTAGGGAGGGCAACTTCAGTCAGCACGAGCAAGTATGTGAATAAGAGTGAATGCAGTTTACATCGAGGGTGGGATTAAAGGATGATTGGAAGGCAGTGAACTTAAAGCAAACTTTGAACACAACTCATGATGTTAAAATCACCTAGTGAGAGGTTACTTGATATCGAGGCTACAAGCAGGAAAGCAGCGATGATCACTCATTGAGAAAATGGCATAGTGCACGAGCATGTGCTATATAATGTGTATTTTAAATGGTGAAACAAGATGACTAAATGAGGAGCAGGTGTCATAGGAGTCTGGGGGCAAACCTAGGTAAACAGCAACAGTTTGGGTCTTAATTTGGCGACATACTTGCATGATCACCAAGGTGTAAATTTTGAAACTTTTTGTTTTTAAGAATTAAAATAAAAAGTATTTTTTAAAATTTAAAGCAGCATATTGTACTGCAGTGTGCTTGTTTGCCTTTGTTGTTTTGCTACCCAGTTGCTGGAATATTAGTTGAAAGTAATTCAGGAATTACTACTCTAGTGTTTGAAAAGATGCGTTTTGTCAAAGCTGTTCATTATTGCATTCATTAGGTCAATTTGCAAAATATCAATTTAAGAAGAAAATCAACATTTTGTATTGCATAAGAGGAGAATGCAGCATTTTTGGCAAATGAACACTGGTAGATGCATTACTATGGAGAATATACCCATTAATGATTGACAGTTAACAGCCAGGTTTTGCTTAAATTTCAATCCAGGTTGACTCTGTTCAGAGCATGCCCTAAAAATTGAAACACTGAATGTCTGAGATCAATTTTGTTGAGTTTGAACACAAGCAGTGTATGCACGTGTTCTTTCTGTCTGCAAAGAATAGCACCAGCACATACATATTTAGGATTCTGAATAACTTGTCTGATTTTTTTTTTTACATCCAATGTGAATGTCTGGTAGTGTTGTGTGGTCTTAAGGCCACCCTGCATATTCAGTAAACCTGACAATGGAATAGATGTAAGCACCTTCAACAAGCATGACAGTGTCAACAACTGCACAGTATTTTTAATGGTCCAAATTTGTATGCATTGGGTCTGTGCTCCGCACTAGCAGGCAACTTCTTTCTCGAAAGCAAGCTTGAAAAAAAAAGCAACAGCTGAATCTGTGCAAGAGCAATAAGCTTCTCAGTGATAATATACTGTGAATATTTTATATATCCACATATCTCACTGTATCCCTCATAGTTACAGGCTGTCTAAAATGCACAGAAGCCATGTCAGTTTACCCCACCTTATGCATGACTGGCTCTGCAGAATATGAATTGACAACTGGTTGAGTAAATTGTTACAACCAATCTTGAGCAAATTTTCCATATATATGATTGAGACCTTCACATTTGTGCAGACCATACAGAACTTGCATATCGATAGCCATGCAGCATCAATGTGCTTATTTGACATTTTACTGCCCTATTCAACCAATTGCTTCTTGAGTGGTACATATCCCATTACAATGTGGTGCTATGTCATTGCTATTTCGATGTGCCACCATTTCCATGAATCATATTCACTGAACTCCAGGTTGCAGAGTTGAGTTCAACAAAATTAGAAAAATGCTTGCATAGATGTGTTGCCATGGGATCTTAACTAACCTAGGGCTCACTAAAATGCTTGGAATACATTGGGATTCCAACAATTTCATGCACTTTGAGTGAACAAACCAGAGCACGTGGAAGAAACCCATGTAGATGTGGGGAGTATGTGCAAACTCCACACACAGTTGCCCAAGACTGGAATTGAACCCAGGACCCTGACACTGTGAGGCAGCAGTGCTAACCACTGAGCTACCGTGCCACCCAATGGCCCACAATTTTCCACTCCGGTAGTAACCCAGTGAAATACAAACCATTCATTAACACTCCAGGGTATCCTATTCTTTGAGACACATTGGATGAGGTCATAGTTCCTGCAAGACTGACTGACCTACTTTTTCTTCAGATCCTTCACAAAAGTAACACCCATATGCTACTAACTTGAAATCCAAACCTTCCCTGAACTAGTCTTGAATCCTTGTCTCACTGATATGTTGAAAATGTGTTGCCAAATTATTAGGATGGTTAGTACAATTATTTTAATAGTGCTAATAAGTTAAGCAAGTTTTGCTTTATGCCAAAGGACTATGTAGAGTGTATGTCAACAGTTGCCTGTCTGTAGGTTTTGAGATTCCTTGCGCAAATAGTATGAGCGTAATCATGATGCTTTAGACCAATACCTCTAACACACACCACAGTAGCTTGAGATAGACACTGCAACCAGTTTCAGTCACGGGTGATTTCTGGCTTCTGCACAACAAGTATCCAAGCTGTGCGGTTGTAATTAGAAAGCCCAAGTTGGATTAAACCTGTGCTCCTATTACTGTGCTTCTACATACGTCACCACCAAATTTATCCTGAGTTCCAAAATGTCATAAAAACTAAAGTAATGAAATGAGTAGTGGTATTAGAAATAGTGTATTTTACATTGTATATTATTTTGGACTCGACTAGAATCTAATGACCTCCAATACTTTGTTGCAGCCCGTACTACCACATACTGCAGTCTGCAAGATTTGCGGTGAGGCAGGAAAGGAAGACAATGTGGTGGATGAAGCAGAGAAATTTAATTCTAGCTTAATGGAATGCTCCATCTGCAATGAAATATTACACCCAGGATGTCTGAAGGTATGTTTGACCTAGTTGACCTCATTGGTCATATTTTAAAATTCCTAAATTTTTGTTGTTTTTTTTCAGATTTAAAATGTTGTTGATGATATCAATTTGAATGGTGTGAAAAAGACAAATATTACTTTAATTGGATAGTTTAGTGCCAGTAGTATCATTTACAGCACAGAAGATCATTTGGCTCATCAAATCCATGCTGGCTCTGTACAGAGCAATCCAATCATTGCCATTCTTCCACTCGATCATTTAACTCTGGAGTTATTTAAGTAAACTGCCCAACCACTTTCTTTTTTGGATCATTCATAAGCTTCACTTCCATTATCCTCCTAGGCAGTGGGCTCAAGATCTTTACCACTAGATGTCTTTTTTTTCAAAATAAAAATTAGCTTCCCGTGCATTTATTGCCTAAAATCTTAGTACCAGTACTAAGGGACATGGATTTATTAGTTAATGTGAATGGTTTTACCTTGTCTATGTCACAGAAGCCTATCATAATCTTGAATACTGTTATCAAATCTAATCTTATTCTATTTTCCTCCAAGGAGAACAACTCCAACCAGTCTAACCCAATCTTGTAACAAAACTTCTTCATCCCTGGAACCACTGTGGCAAATTTTTCCTGCAGTCTCTTGAGAATGTTTGCATCTGTCTCAAGAATACATTACATCAGTGACCAAAACCGAGATATATAATAATTCCGCCCAACATCCCTCTCTTTGTATTCTGTCTCTTTTTATTAAGCCCAAGATATCATAAGCTTTGCTACCATGCTCTCAATACGTTTTTCCACGAAACATCTACTCTGTCAAGTCCCTTTATAATCTTGCATGTTTCAATAAGGTTTCCTCTCACTTTGAAACTCCAGTGGACACAGGCCCAACCTGACCCATCTTTTCCTTTATAAGACCCTTCATCCCATGACTCGGATGTGTGAGCATTTAATAGTTACATTCTTAAATAAGACTTAAGGCATCTGTTACATATACGGTCTCCACAACATTCTGTACAATCACTGTGAACTTGACTAATTTATCTCCATTCCCCTTGCAATAAATGGCAACATTTTATTTGGCTTCCTAATTGCTTGCTGTATTTGCACATTCACATTTTGTAACTTACGTACCAGGACTTGCACACTCCTATGTAATTCTGCGTTCTCCAATCTCTCTCCATTTAAGTATGCTGCATTTCTACCTGCCAAAGTGGACAAATTCATATCATCCCTCGTTATAATCAGCGACTACTAAATTTTATTAAGTCACTTAACCTATCCTTACTCATTTTTATACTTTGAAGTTAATAGGAAAGTATACAATGTCATTAGACAATTTTAGCAACTGTGAATGAGGAAGCCAATCCTCTAGTTTTATCCAATATCTCCACTTCTCCAACAAGATCCCACCAACTCTCCCATCCATCCCCGCTTCCAGGCACATGCACTTGCGCACACTGCAGAGTGAGCTATTATTTTGTGTAGTAGCCATTTTAACTGAAACTTTACAAAGTACCTTTTAGAGCTCCAAGCATACCATAACTTCCCTTTCAGTTGCTAATTATTTTCTTAAGGAGCTCTATGTTAATCAAACACTTTCCCTTTCACAAAACCGTGTTTCCTCTGCCTCGTTTGTACTGAATTCTCTGAAGTGTATCGCTGCAAAAGTCTTTAATAATAGATTCTTGCATTTTCCCTTATATTAAGATAACTTATGACACGGTGGTGAGCCTTTCTGTCATTTAAACCAAAAACTCAGAAAAGCTCACCTTGCCTCAAAATCTCTTTAAAATATGAGTAACAGACAACTCCCACATTTCACTATTTAAAGAAAATAACATCAATTTATTTTCTAACTGTAAAAGTGAACATTAAACAACTATTCGCAATTCTAAGCCCCCCTTTCTCTTAACTGCTTATTACCTGCTTCCAACTTTATAACCGTATGCTTTCCAATAGGAAACTTATTAAAATTGCATCAACTTAATTTCAAAACCACATAGCCAATGTGGTCTTCTGTGACTTTACTCTTCCGGCTGCTGAATTCCCTGTCATCTTTCTTTTTACTGCGAGTATGTTTCATATGAAAAGGGACCTCTTGATAGGGAGTGTTTCCTGATATCGTGGATCCATCTTGATGGCAGTTGCTCTCTTTCCAGTTTTCAAAATGTCTGCATTTTTATATCCCCAACATTGGATCTTCTCATTGGCAAAACAATAAATTCAAATTCAATTGAGTTTTAGTATCTTGGGGCATAATTTAAACTAGTTAAATTTGAATCGTTGTCAAAACAGCAACCAAAACTCAGATATCCATTTCACAGCCAAATGTTATATATTTTCAATTTTCGAGTACACTCTGGGACTACCATCTAGTCATATACACCGATGCTTGTAATCTGTCAGTTCAGAATAGCATTCACCCTCTCAAAGGTACAGTACATGCCTTCAACTTCATAACAATATATATGATACCTTATGCAGTTTGTCCCAGAATGTGTGAAATGGGTACATTTAAGGATAGGAGAAAGTGAGGTCTGCAGATGCTGGAGATCAAAGTTGAAACTTTATTGCTGGAACAGCACAGCAGGTCAGGCAGCATCCAGGGAACAGGAGATTCGACGTTTCGGGCACAGGCCCTTCTTCAGGAATTCCTGAAGAAGGGCCTGTGCCCGAAACGTCGAATCTCCTGTTCCCTGGATGCTGCCTGACCTGCTGTGCTGTTCCAGCAATAAAGTTTCAACATTTAAGGATAGGACATTACAGCGCAGAACAGGCCCTTCAGCCCTCGATGTTGCGCTGACCTATGAAACCAATCTGAAGCCCATCTAACCGACACTATTCCATTTTCATGCATATGTCTGTCCAATGACCATTTAAATGCCCTTAAAGTTGGTGAGTCTACTAGTGTTGCAGGCAGTGCATTCCACGCCCCTACTACTGAGTAAAGAAATTACCTCTGACATCTGTTCTATATCTATGACCCTTCAATTTAAAGCTATATCTCCTCATGCTAGCCATCACCATCTGAGGGGAAAAAAAGGTGGACAGAGAGCCTATTTAACCCTCTGATTATCATGTATGTCTCAATTAAGTCACCTCTTAACCTCCTTCTTCTCTCCAACAAAAACAGCCTCAAGTCCCTTGGCCTTTCCTTGTAAGACCATCCCTCCATACCAGGCAAAATTCAAGTAAATCTCCTCTGAACCCTTTCCAAAGCTTCCACATCCTATAATACGGTGACTAGAACGGTACGCAATTCTCCAAGTGAGGCCACACCAGAGTTCTTGTACAGCTGCAGCATGACCTAGTGGTTCCAAAACTCAATCCCTCTACTAATAAAAGCTAACACACTGTGTGCCTTCTTAACCACCCAATCAACCTGGGTGGCAACTTGCAGGGATGTATGTACACGGACACTGAGATCTCTCTGCTCATCTACACTACCAAGAATCTTACCATTAGCCTTGCATACTTTATTCCTGTTACTCCTTCCAAAGTGAATCACCGCTCACTTTTCCACATTAAACTCCATTTTCCCAGCTCTGCAACTTATCCATGTCCCTCTGTAACCTACAATGTCCTTCTGCACTGTCCACAACTCTACTGGCCTTAGTATCATCCGCAAGTTTACTAACCCATCCTTCTATGCCCTCATCCAGGTCATTTATAAAAATGTAGTGGACCCAAAACAGATCCTTGCAGTAACTGAACTCCAGGATGAACATTTCCTATCACCCACAACCCTTTGCCGTTTCAGCTAGCCAATTTCTGATCCAAACCACTAGACCTACCCTTCACAAAACCGTGTTGACTATCCCTAATCAACTTATTCCTTTCTTGAGGATTATAAATCCTATCTCTTATAACCTTTTCCAACACTTTACCCACAACTGAAGTAAGGTTCACTTGTTTATAATTACCAGGTTGTCTTTACTCCCCTTCTTGAACAAGGGAACTACATTTGCTATCCTCCAGTCTTGCAATATTCCTGGAAACAATGATGACATAACGATCAAAGCCAAAGGCTTTACAATCTCCTCTCTGGCTTCCCAGAAAATCCTTGGATAAATCCTGTCCTGTCCAGGGGACTTACCAATTTTTACACTTTCCAGATTTCTAACACAACCTCCTTCTGAACCTCAATCCTGTCTAGTCTAGTAGCCTGTATCTCAGTATTCTCCTCAACCCCATTCACATTGACGTTTTCCAATGTGAATACTGACAAGATATTCATTTAATGCTTCCCCTATCTCCTCTGACTCCACACACAGCTTCCCGCTACTATCCTTGATTGGCCCTAATGTTACTCTAGTCATTCTTTTATTCCTGATATAGCTATAGAAAGCCTTGGGATTTTCCTTGATCCTCGCCATTGGCTTTGCATGTCCCCTTCTGGGTCCTCTTAACTCTTTCTTTAGGTGTTTAGGATATGTTTAGCTTTCTTTGTGAGCAAATAATCAATGGTGTGTAGCTTTTTTCATTTAAAAAAAAATTATTTAGCACTGAATCAATTTAAAGCTTTATACAGTTACTGGTTTTTAGAATAGACATGCCTAAAGAAACTGCGGTTGCTACCCTGGAGACAGGCTGAAAAGTTTCTCAGCAATGCCTGTAAGCAAGGCTGCCCAAGATATTACCTGGGAGTATTGTGTACAAATTTGATCTCTTTATCTAAGAAAGAATGTACTTGCCATAGAGGGAGTTAAACTGCAGTGCACTAGATTAATCCCTAGGATAATGGAATTGTTTTGAGGAGACTGGGTCAATATTTCCTATGGTTTCAAAGAGTGAGAGTTGATCTCATTGAAACCTAGAAATTTTTCATGGGTTTTGACAAGATCTGTACAGCTAGAATATTTTTCCTGACAGGAGAGCCAAAGTGTAGGTGAACTTAAGAGGAATTTCTTCACTCAGTATAGTGGATTTTTTGGTCTCTTTTCCCCCTGATGGCTGTAGAAGCTCAATCATTGAGCAGGTTCAAGATCAAAATTGGAGGATTTCTGGAGACTAATGACATTAAGGATTTGGAAAGAGTGCAAGAAAATGATGTGGACCAATTATGTGTATTTGGCTTATTTCAGTCAAGCTGTATTTGCAGTCCATCAATACGCATGAAAATTGACTAGTGCCTTGCTAAAATCTGGGTTTACTTTGATATCTGCCATGTGAGACTTGGCATTCCCAGCAAGTTAGATTTCTGAATGTTTCAGCTGGACAGGGTGGGTCATGAAAATAAGAGCTCTGTTACTCCGCACTTGTCTCCTTTTGTAATAAGTCCAAAGTGATAAAATAAGCCACACACAGTGGAATGGGTTGCAAATAGTGATAACATTTTCAACAACTGTACTTTGTACAACAAAATTGAGCTAATTATTGTTCAACCTTTCCTTCAACCAAAATATGCCTATTTTTATTTCTTTGAAAAAATCACTAATTGCTAACTATTTGCCTGGTATGTATTATTGACATTTGACCGATCTTGAGGACGTGCTTCAGTTATCTAGCTATTTTCGATCTAAAATGTTTGATTCATGTATGTGTATAATACGTTAATGTTCTTTTTAACATCAGGTGGAGGAGTCTGAAGGGCTTATAAATGATGAGTTGCCAAATTGCTGGGAATGTCCAAAATGTAACCAGGAAGGAAAAACAGGCAAAGTAAGTGTTGATGAAGTAATTTATTTTTAAAAAGAAAGAAAATTTCTGGTTGAAAGGAATTCTAAGTCTAACATAGAAAACTAGGAAAGATTTGGGCCTGAGTAATTTCTGTTCAGAAATTTATTTTAAGCTGGAAGTAATAGAAATTAATTCTGATTGCTCCGCAATTTTATACGTTTCCATATTTCTACTATAAAATCTCCATTATCTTGTATAATGGAGGGAAGTTCTCATCTTTCTGTCTCTTCCTTCCCCACTTTCATGCACCCTGGCTCTTTGCTCCTTCCCTCCATTTTATAGATCTGCAATAAACCAAATTGAATATTTTATTAACTGACCATCTTGGGCTCTGAAAACGCAAAGGCATTTGGTTTGCCATGTACACACATCACTAAATTCGATCATACAGTGTCCTCTTTCTATCTTTCTATCTTGTAAATAACCAGATGATAATGGGGTAAATTGGCTCCCCTCTTTTTATTTTCCCCCATCTCAGTCAGTTGCAATAACAATTTTATTATTTAGCATACAGCCATTGCACTTCAACTAAAAAGTTATATTAGTCAAAATTAAGGAGCCAATTTGGCAAAGTTTTATTGAGTGAAAGAAAAACCATTTTATTACCTTCTAAACCTGAGAAAAAAATTAATAAAGTACAACATCAAACACATGCAAACACTGGTAACATTTTAAAAAGGTGTGTGTACCTGGTATAAACAGGAAGAATAAAGATTATGCACTTCGAAAGTTCTCTGAGTTGTTGAGTTGTTTAGATTTTAAAGTGAGATCCCAATTGTTTAACGGTCTCCTTAGCAGTGGTGAAGTTTGTAGATACCTTTTGAATTCTCAGTGACTGGTTATTTCCTCAATTTGCTTTTTCTCTGGGTGTTGGCTGCAGAGATAATGACCAGAAATAGGGAAAGAGAAATGTTTAATTCCTTTCTTTTTCCCTCTCTGCTGTGCTGCTGAGACACAGCTGCTGAAATACCATATACTGTATTCACAAGTCTGGCTCCATTGTCTAGTGAGGCCAACTGGCAGGTGTTCCTTTCAACACCTAATATGAGATTATCATGCAGGTGTGAATTTGCAGTGGATGAAAAATTTGATGCTGGTTCAGTTGCTTTTTTTCGAAGACTTTAGAAGACTTAATTTGAGAATGGGTTAGCCATTCAACACTGGACTTCAGTCTGTAACCAGTGCTGGCTGCAACCAATTTAGATTCTGGATTAGTGGTGCTGGAAGAGCACAGCAGTTCAGGCAGCATCCAAGGAGCAGCGAAATCAACGTTTCGGGCAAAAGCCCTTCATTTAGACCCAAGTTTCTTCTTTTTAAAAAAAAATTCATCTACGAAAGATGTCAAATATAATAGTCAGATAATGGATGTTTACATTTGATACTCCATGTTTATCACTATCATCATACACTCTATTTCTACCTATCTATGTACGACTGAAACACTACTTCCAAAATTATTTGGGGACCTGGATAGCAGTAGAAATTCTAAACAAAATCACTTGTAACCAAATCTACTCAGATGGGCTTGGCCAGTACTGAAGTAATTCCTGTAAAATTCCATGACATTGATGATTGATCTGCCATCTTATAACCTAGATGGGTGATCTTGTCACTGGACTCTTTTCCCCTACCCCCCCACCCCACTCCAAGCACCCAACAAGGTGCTTGAGACCTGCATTATACAGCTGTGGTCAATCTGAAGATGTCACGTTACCCCATACTAGATTTCAGTTGTATTCATCTTTACATTAGTGTTATTTTTATGGAGATGTTTATAGAACTTGGTATTAGCATGTTGAGTACTGTAAATATAATCTAAATGCACAAAAGAGCAGTTGTATACAGTCATACAGCATGGAAACAGGCACTTTGGTCCAACCAGTCCATTCCAAACTAAACTAATCCCATCTGCCTGCTCCTGGCCTATATCCCTCCAAACCTTTCCTACTCATGTACTTATCCAAATGTCTTTTAAACGTTGTAATTGTGCTCACATCCACCACTTCCTCAGCAAGTTCATTCCATTCACGAACCACCCTCTGTGTAAAAAAAAAAAAAATTGCCCCCAAGTCTTTTTTTAAATCTCTCTCCTCTAACCTTAAATATTAGAGTCTTGAAATCCCCCTTCCTACCATTAACTCTGTCTATACCTCATTATTTTATAAACTTCTATCAGGTCTCATCATACTTTAGGTATACCTAAAGGATTGTAATTTTAGAATTAGTTTTGAGGAAATAAATGTGACATGGTTATGCACTATTTAAAAACAAAAACCTGGATTAAGCCAAGCACATGCTAATGGTACGATACATGCATAGTCTTTTTTTTAAAGAAAATGTGACTTTGAAAGTACTGTTGCGACATTTGTAGCTTTGTACTTAAACAAAACACAAAGGGACAAATGCATTTAAAGTAAATACATGTAGACCACATACCACACCAGGCAGCGCAGCGCAAGCTTCTCTGCAATCGCGGGTGGTAATGTGCGTTTATTCCCATTTCCGATCTTCATGCAGAAGAGAGGCCCTGGGTTTAAATTCGCCTCCAATCTTCCTGGGTCTCTCTTAAAGGAGTTTAAAGAAGGTGAAGATGGAGGGAGACGAAAATCTGAAGACCTAGGACGTCCAAAAGTGGAGGAATATCATCCTAACAGAAGGAAATCTGATGATGGTCTGGGACTCAAACGAAGAAAAGAAAAAGATTTACCAACTGATTTGGGTCCAAGTAAAAAGGTATTGCAATTTTAAAAATATTATTGTTTGGTATGGGATTTAAAAATTGTTAATACTTGGTGACATTTTACATCTTAAGTGCTCAGCCAGGTACAAACTTGAAGAATTCCCCTAATGTATGGGCATTGCTATGGAAAATGTATTTGTTTACCAGCACAATATGTTAGTTTATAGGCAGGGAAATACTTCATGTAGGTTGTCATTTATGTTGTCTGTTGATTCTGTGATGTATTCCTATTGATACAGCAAATAGGACATGGAAGTACTTGTTTTTATCTGTAATTATTATACTGCACAATATAGTGTTCTGAATATTAAATAATCAATTTGAACATAGTGTTGAGCAAATATTGTCATGGAATTCTGTGTCCAAGTGTGGAAGTAATGCAATTATGGGTTGATTTGGGTGTTTAATAAATTGGGTAAAGATGGACGATTGCAATTGTTCAGTCACTTGAAATGGTGAATTCAATGAAATGATATAGGGTTTTAGAATTGTGAAATTTAATTTTTTTCTTATCAAAATGATTTTTGAATAGACATCTTAGTCAGTGCAAACTGCAGTCTTTTTATTTGTTCCTTTTTGTGGCATTAAATATAAAGTAATTTGCCCAAGTGGACTGTATTTAGTAACATGGCTTTTTTAGAAAATAGTTGAAGCCTTGCATTGCTGATGCTGGGCGCTCGGTGTCTTCTAAAACCTTTTGAATTTTGTCCATAAAGGCAGAATGTAACAAAGGAGGACACAATAACACTTTTTAAAAGTACTTCAATTTAATATCATTTTAAATTTAGTTTTGTGATGACATGGCAATATTGATCAAATATGAATTTATTGTCAATAAATATACATTGCACAAAGTGAATTGATGTTAAACCTACCAGCTGGTATGTGCAAAGGAGAAGATGTGAACAAATGTAACACTCTATAAGGCAGTGGATGGGCTATAATAATTCAGTGGACAAATTAACCCAGAGATTAACACCAATACAATAACTGTCGCAGATGAATACATGAGCATCCAGAATCCTGCAACTTTAGACAATTCGTTAAATATCTGGTACATGTGCATATGGCTATTTTGTGAAAGGAGTTTTTGCAGTGACTAGGTGGACGTGCAAGAAAATATGACCATTCGTTTTTAACAAAAACCTTTTCTGAAATCTTTGTGGAATATTCACATTCACTTGGGTGCAATTGACATTGTTCAAACCACTTATTTTTTCTACTGGCATGATTTGGCCTAGCTTTGAGTCTTCAATAGTTGTACCCTGATTCGGACTGAAGTCTGTTACTCATCAAAACTTGAATCACAACAGCCATATCTGGATTGTTAGCCAACTTGACAGTAAATGTTTCTCAAATTTATCAAGAACTAAATAGAACCAAAAATGGAGTAAGTGATGCCAAAATGCCATTTTAAAGGATAAGATTTAAATTGTGCAACTTGCAGAAATTCTACAGCTTGAAAGTTGTGCTTTTTTTAAACTATCGAGTTGTACTAGAATTGTACAGATGCAGGAATGCTCTCTGCTTGTCACACCTCTGCTGACTCTTTGAAAAAGTAATGCAATTACTACAATTTGTCTACATCCCTATTGCTTCTCCCAGCCAATAATAAAGCTTAGCCTACATTAGGCTGCATTTTATTCTCTCTCTGTAACAAATGACCCCAACAATTCATTACTTGCATTCAGGCATTCTATTGGATTCTGCTTTGAAAATTGCAGTTACTGTGTATTAGAAAGCCTTTGGGGTGGAGCAGTTCCTGCAGAGCATCTGAGACCTATGTGAACAGGATAAATAACAATCTTATTTAATGGTTCTTTTAATTGATTTGTTCAATCAGTTTTTCCCAAACATGTTCTCAATGTGGCCCCATTTTCATATGATCCAAGAGTAAGTTTGAGCGATTTTCAGTGGGATGTGGAGGTTGGGAGGAGAGAGATTAGGTTTGTGAGTTTGTGTCATTGAGCAGATTCTGTCTGTTGGAAAATATATCTGGGTTGTAAAGGAAAAACTATATATTTGCAGCCTATTTGCACCAGGAGTCAGGCCTCAAAAGCCTGTACGTTAGGCCATGCCCTTCATTAGAAAGCATGATTTAAAGGGACCTCACAGTTAGTTTCTGTTAGTTTCATGATAGCCATTGCTGCCTTATACTTTCCAGATCCAAAATGTAGTCTTGCTATACCATTGAGAGTCAGGACCCACAGTTTTGGAAACCTTGAGTTATAAGAAATTGAGGGTATGCATTCACTACTCTAATTGGCACTTTCTGCTTCAATATCAAACCAGGTACAGAAAGCAAAAATCGAGGGGAAGAAAGGTGAGTTTGAGAGGCATGTAAAAAATTAAGAGATTTTACTTGAATCTTTCTTCTTTAATCTTCAACATTAACTGAAATATGAGACCCTACTTGTAAAGATTAACTTTTAGTGGATAGTACCAACAAGTAAAATTATCATTGCATTAACTTATAATGAAATGGGTAAGCCCTCAGTCTTCCTGCTGAGTTTAATGTCACATGGATTGCAATTACATTCCTTTCATTTATTTCACTGGCGAATTTTGGTAAGACTTTCAGTGAAGCTTCAGACTACAAAGAAATTTTACCAAAACTTACTAATTTCTGTTGATTTGCATGTTTATCTGATTTACACTTCCATACTTCTGTTATCTGCGTTATAACCAAAATTGGGGCCTGGAATATAAAAGGGTGAGATTTATCAAAGTTGTGAATGCTATTCATAACAGTAAACTCTATCTTTAGGTCAGGTTATCCCAAATCGGTCACAGTGCCAGTTTGGTTACAAAATGAGATTATGGGGCAGCAACAATGGCTGCCATGGAGCTGGAATTGAACTTAACGGGTGTGAGGCCCTTTAAATCCTTACATTTTCTATAGATGGGATGGTCCAATGGACGGATCCTTGAGGCTGATTCTTTGTGCAAATAAAGCTGTGAAAAGGTAAGTCTTTTTTAAAAAAACCTGCAGTTAAAACACTGGCCAGCAACGAAAGCTGTCTAACAGCTGAAGGCTACTGCTGCTCACTTGCCGACTCAAAAACCCACATCACTCAACTTTTCACTTTTGAAGGGGAACAAGAAATCTGGGACTTGAAAGTGGAGACAGTGGGAAAAGCTTGTTTTACATGATCAACAAAATTTGCATTTTGAAGAGCATGAAAGGGAAAGGTGAATTAATCTGGGCCACTGTCTTGAAGAATTGCTTAATATAATAGTTGTTGTATAATGTCATCACTACCATTGTAGTAAATAAGTGAATCTCCAAGTTAAACGTCAAATGGAAATGTCCTTTTTATAAATGATGTAGTAGTACACTAAGAGAATGACTGACTGGAAAGCTGCGTTCAATATGCACACAGAAGAACAGTGCTTCTAAAAGCTAAAATTCTTAATACATGAGAGATGAACTCTTTTATTTATGACATTGCCCAGACTTTGCATTCATACAATATTCTGTGCTATGTACTGTTCATTGGTGTCGTGAACTTGAAATTGCATATATTCAAGAAATACGTTTTCTTTTACAATAGTTGAAGAATTTTCATGGCCAGAATCAAAATTGATGTTGAAAATATGCTAGAGCACTGATGATGAGGTCTGTGCATGATTCTAAAGCATTTGGATCTGTTTTTCAAATGAACTTTTATCTAACAAGACAAAGGGCTGCTATGTTTTATGAAGCATACTATAAAGCAGTTTCTGTTTTGTCTTTGTGCATTCTGTCCATTGCATTGTTTTTTTTCCAAAAGTGGTGTACCGGTGCATGATGCACACCAACTTTGAAGGAAAATGAAGAGAAATTGCAAATTATGGAATTGAATCTGTGACCATTTCAATCTTGAATATTCATGCCAGAGGTTTGCTTGTCCATAGGATGTTCTTCCCATTCTGTCAAAATTAATATATAATAAAATACTGTTGAATCTTTGTCCCACATGCTGCTACTTTCACCGTAGGTGATCATGAGCATTGGTACACCTGTTCTATTACATATTCATAAAGCCTAATGGTCTCTGAAAGGAAAAATTTGTATTTACAGAGTACTGTATTTCCACAGGATGGTCCAGAGCATTTTGCAAATGCAGCCACTGTTATATATGCAAATGCAGTGGGCAATTTGCACATGCCCAAGTTCTCAAAACAGCAAACAAATGAATGCTGAGTTAATGTCTTTGGCAGTTTCAATTGACAGATTAATATCGAGTAAGAGAACTGTCATTTCACTCACTGTTACAGACTCGATTCCAGCTAACTAAAAAAGCAGGCAACTGAAACAATCAACTTTTCGATTTAGATGTTAAACTGTTTGGATGTCTCCCTCCTTGGGTGGAAAGGAACAATCCTATGGTGCTAAAGTCTACTGCTTCATCTCCAGACCTTATCTAAACTCTTATTTAATCTCATCTACTCTTTCTAAATAATTTCCAAATTATATTTAGATGTTAAGGGACTATTGTCTATTATAATGATGTTCATCAGTATCTTGCCACTAAATATTATTTTAGTCCTGATTTTTCTGTTTAAAGAACTCCAACAGATTAAAACTGGTGTCCCTTCCTTCACAAACTTCAAAAATCTGGAATGATAGGAGACTAAGAATAGTTCGATAACAATGGAACATTAAAGACAGACTATTGATTTGAGGCATTTTGCCGGTTTGATGGTGAGGTTGGGGTTGGAGTGGAGGGCTGTGTGTTGAGGGTGAGAGGTCGGAGTGGGTGCCACGTCCTGAGATAAACTCGCTACTACAGCCACATCTCTTTCCTCAGCACTTGCCTACGGAACCGACTGACCCCGCAAATTCACTCACTCCAACCTCTCACCCTCACAACACGCAGCCCTCCACTCCCTCCACTCCAACCCCAACCTCACCATCAAAGTGGCAGACAAGGGAGGCGCAGTGGTAGTTTGGTGCACCGATCTTTACACAGCTGAAGCTAGGCGCCAACTCACAGACATCTCCTCCTACTGCCCCCTTGACCATGACCCCACCTCACACCAACAAACTATCATCTCCCAGACCATCCAGAACCTCATCACCTCAGGAGATCTCCCATCCACTGCCTCCAACCTCATAGTACCACAACCCTGCACCGCCCATTTCTACCTCCTACCCAAAATCCACAAACCCGACTGCCCTGGCCGACCCATTGTCTCAGCCTGCTCCTGCCCCACCGAACTCATCTCTGTATACCTCGACACTGTCCTGTCCCCCTTAGTCCAAGAACTCCCCACTATGTTCGGGACACCACCCACGCCCTCCACTACCTCCATGATTTTCGCTTCCATCTTCCACAGCTACACTGGCACCACCTCCCACCTTTTCCTCCGCTACATCGATGATTGTATTGGCGCTACTTCATGCTCCCACGAGGAGGTTGAATAGTTCATCCACTTTACTAACACCTTCCACCCCGACCTCAAATTTACCTGGACCATCTCAGACTCCTCCCTCCCCTTACTAGACCTCTCCATTTCTATCTCGGGCTCAACACAGACATTTACTACAAACCGACCGACTCACACAGCTACCTAGATTACACCTCCTCCCACCCTGCCCCCTGTAAAAACGCCATCCCATATTCCCAATTCCTCCGCTTCGCCGCATCTGCTCCCAGGAGGGACCAATTCCGCTAACGAACAACT
This sequence comes from Chiloscyllium plagiosum, assembly GCF_004010195.1. NCBI lineage: Eukaryota > Metazoa > Chordata > Chondrichthyes > Orectolobiformes > Hemiscylliidae > Chiloscyllium > Chiloscyllium plagiosum. Next base: position 41,203,266 of record NC_057737.1, on the reverse strand, counting down.
TCTTCAAAGACTGCAATTTCCCCTCCGACGTGGTCGACGACGCTCTCCACCGCATCTCCTCCACTTCCCGCACCTCTGCCCTTGAACCCCGCCCCTCCAGTCGCCACCAGGACAGAACCCCACTGGTCCTCACCTCCCACCCCACCAACCTCCGGATACATCGTATCATCCTCGGTCAATTCCGCCACCTCCAGACAGACCCCACCTGGGATATATTTCCCTCTCCACCCCTATCAGCATTCAGGAGACACCACTCCCTCCGTGGCTCCCTCGTCAGGTCCACACCTCCACCAACCCAAACTCCACTCCCGGCACCTTCCCCTGCAACCGCAAGAAGTGTAAAACTTGCGCCCACACCTCCTCCTCACCTCCCTCCAAGGCCATAAATGGATCCTTCTATATCCGTCGCAAATTCATTTGCACCTCCATACACATCATTTACTGTATCCGCTGCACCCGATGTGGTCTCCTCTACATTGGGGAGACAGGCCACCTACTTGCAGAATATTTCAGGGTTCACCTCTGGGACACCCACACCAACCAATCCAACCGCCTCGTGGCTGAAAACTTTAGCTCCCTCTCCCACTCCGCCAATGACATTCAGGTCCTTGGCCTCCTCCATCGCCAGACCCTAGCCACATGACGCCTGGAGGAAGAGCGCCTCATCTTCTGCCTAGGAACCCTCCAACTACACTGGATGAATGTAGATTTCTCCAGCTTCCTCATTTCCCCCTCCCCCCACCTTATCTCACATTCCTGAAGAAGGGCTTATGCCCGAAACGTGGATTCTCCTGCTCCTCGGATGCTGCCTGGCCTGCTGTGTTTTTCCAGCACCACATTTTTCAACTCTACCTCCACAGTGAGCTCTTGTTGCTGCTGTCAATGTTGATGAGTACAAGAGGAAAGCCACAGAAATACATACCAGTTTGTCTTATGTTGCTTATCAGAAAGCTACTGGAGTCTATGGGCTGAATTTTTCCCAATATTGGCGAAATATCAATTTCAGGAGTTTCATGGAGGATTTCACTCTGAGCTGTAGCAAGTTATCTTGTGCAATTGTCCACTGCTTTATTCATTATGTACCAAACCTCTCTACTGTACACACTCCTGTTATTGTCACAAAGTTTGTACCACTGCAAAGTCTCTTCAAAGGATGCCCACTTTCAAGAAGTTCTCTGCCTCCCTCAGATGTGCACTCAATGAGTCCCTTTCTCACTTCCACAAGGCCATGACCTCTTCAGCCCTGCAGCTCTTTGACCACACCATGAAACAAACTGGCTACTACAGTCACGTGACTTTTCAGCTATCCCTCCCTCACTACCTGCCCCCTCTCCACCCAAACCACACCCCACACTTTATCTGCAGTTCCCCTTGCACCCACTCCTAGTCCTGAAGAAGGGTTACACCTGAAACATTGACTTCTCCATCTCTTAATGCTGCCTGGCTTGCTTTGCTCTTCCAGCCTCCTGCTTGCCTACATTGTGCACTCACCAGCAATGAAGTGCTTGTTGTTGTCTCGAACATCCAGGCTTCCTGCCAATGCTGCAGTACTTAAAGCCCTGCTCTGCATTTGGTCCACTGTTACAAGTCAGGAATTACCTTTCTATCACAGTTCAGTATGGGCAGAATTGCTTCAGCGATGGCTGATAGATGTAAGTTGGCAGCTCACTTTGCTGACTTATCACCTGGAGATCCTGGAGATGGGATAGAGGAGGGTCATCCTCTTTGCTCTCTGATAGAGAAAATCACAACGAGGACCGTGCCAACCTGGCTTGAAGTGGCCACCTGAGAGTGGGCAGTTTCCCATGTCCAGAGGAATGCTGAGCAATGCCACAAGAAGATTAATGATCTGTGCTTTGCAAAGGTAAATGACACCATCTTCTCTCTGTTACTTCACACTCACTCTAACTCTGTACTGCTCTCACCTCCCACCAAAGCTCAAGATCCACCACTTTCATTTTTATATGCACCATCTAAGCTTTCCTGTCTTCTGCACTTTGTACTCACTCATTTGGAGCACATCACTACCTTTCCCCCACCTACACCAGCACTAACATCTGTGCCAGTCACTCCCATCTTGTTCAATCCCTTTTATGTCATTGCAGGAGAAAACAGCACATAATAGGACAGAGATGGCCAAAGCAAGCGGTGGGATGCCTGACATTTGTCTTCTCACCCCACACAAGGAGAGAAACTTGAGCTTGAGGAAAAGAATAAAGACTTCCACGTCCAGGCAACCAAGTAAGGTTGATTGGCCCTCCCATTACCATCACTGTAAATGGATCCTTAACATGTTTAAGATTCTACTCCTATTTTGCAATAATTCCCGCTCTTTATATCTGCAGGCACCAGTGGCATTTTCACATGCTGTTCCCTGAATACAGCAGTCACTCTAGCCAACACTGCAACCACCTGTTCTGAAGAAGAAACCACAGACCCCTCAGGAGGCAGCACTGGCAAGGTTGTCCCTGCATCCTTATCAGCTCTGAAACTGATACCTCAGTAGTATCTGATGTTTCAGCTGGATTTGAAGCAGGAAGACATCACTGGCACATCTCCGCAGCTGCCTGAGGAAGAAATACCACAGGTTGCTGGCACCCGGAAGCCTACTAGAGATTAGGCATCTACTCTGCCCAAGGCAAAAGAAGACCTCATGCTATTCGTCATTAGTAACTTTATTAAAATGCAAAGTCACAGGAGCAGTAGGCAGGTTTGTCAGAGGCACTTGGCAAACTGGATTGAAGATTGGAGGAGTCTGTTAATGCTGACACGGGCCTGCATGTGTCTGGCTGTCTGCGTGAACAGTTGACGACTGCCACGGACAGCCAAGTCCAGCATTCGGAGCATCAATCGGATATGCACATCATTGCTCTAACCATTGGTGCTCAGCAACAATGGCAAAGCAACTGGGTGATGAGGGACCTTGACCTCATTCTAGGTACCTCTTCCTCATGAGGAAGCAGGTTGTGTCAGTAGGCTATTAATCAGAAAAGGTGCCAAAAACAGGCTCCCCAGAAAGCTTCTCTTGAGACATGTGAAAAGGTTCCAGCACTAACACCACCCCTCCAACCCCCCCCCACTTTGCCTGCAAAATAGAACCCTGTACAATTTCAAGTTGAGGGTGAGTCTGCATCTTGCAGGACACCCTCTGAGCATGTCTGAGCTTTCTATCCACAAATTCCCTCAGATTTTCACAACCAAAACTCCATGACGAACATACACCCTCCACCTCATCAACAGATGCCAAAACTGCACCTAGATGTCGTGGGAGTGAAAGAGAAAAAGAACACCCATTTGAGGCCATGTAGATGGCATGAATGAAACTTTATTGTAAATAGCAAAACAAATAAATATATTCTAAATGTGTGTTCACTTTTCATTATCAACTATGTGATCAACTATAATTGTCACTGCAGCTGCAAGAGTGAAGTTAGAGATGCTCACCATCTTTAGAACCGTATGGTGTTCTAACCCTATCTGAATGGTAGCATCCTAAATACTAGCATTAAATTTAGTCATGACTGAATGAGGGAGCATCAGATGTTGTGAAAGCTTCCATCACTTTGTAACCTTAACTTTGATTAAACAATAGGGAAAACAAAGAAAGGATAAACCAAACTATAAACTGTATTTGTAATTAGGATTAAGCAGGAAATTGCTGGTCTCTGCAGCATCAATACATTTACAGTCTGTGAAAGATGACTTCACAGAACTCTGTTCCATTGGAAATGATTGTCAAACAAGTCCTGGCCAAGATGATCTTTCTGCCTTGGAGTGCAGGTTCATAACTCCTTGAAAGTGGAGTTGCAGGTTGATAGGATAGTGAAGGTGGCGTTTGATATGCTTTCCTTTATTGGTCAGAGTATTGAGTACAGGAGTTGGGAGGTCATGTTGCGGCTGTACAGGACATTGGTTAGGCCACTGTTGGAATATTGTGTGCAATTCCGGTCACCTTCCTATCGGAAAGATGTTGTGAAACTTGAAAGGGTTCAGGAAAGATTTACAAGGATGTTGCCAAGTTTGGAGGATTTGAGCGAGAAGGAGAGGCTGAACAGGCTAGGACTGTTTTCCCTGGAACGTTGGAGGCTGAGGGGTGACCGTATAGAAGTTTATAAAATCATGAGCGGCATGGATAGAATGAATAGACAAAGTCTTTTCCCTGGGGTGGGGATGTCCAGAACTAGAGGGCAAAGGTTTGAGGTGAGAGGGGAAAGATGTAAAAGAGACCTGAGGGGCAATGTTTTCACACAGGGTGGTACGTGTATGAATGAGCTGCCAGAGAAAGTGGTGGCGGCTAGTACAATTGCAGCGTTTAAAAGGCATCTGCATGGGTAAATGAATAGGAAAGGTTTGGAGGGATATGGGCCTGGTGCTGGCAGGTGGAAATAGATTAGGTTGGGATATCTGGTCAGCATGGACGAGTTGGACCGAAGGGTCTGTTTTCGTGTTGTACATCTCTAACTCTATGATGAACTTTCATTTCAACTCTGGCTTCAATACTGTGGCTTTTACAGATCCTCATTGTCTATCATGTACCCTCAAACCTGGAGTGTTGCATCTGATTTTCAAGAAATCTAAGATGTGATAGGATAGACTGAGAAAAACATGTTCCTTTGAGCATGGGAGTCTCTCACTTGGGAAAGTGTTTAAAAAATGCAGCCAGATTTTTCAAGCGTGCAATTAGGAAATGTGGAAACGATAGTAGATGTTTGGAGTTCTCTTTTGAAAACAGCAGTTGATGTTAGAAAAATTCTTTAACTTTAAATCTGGAATTGATAGATCTCTTTCCAAAGGTATTAAGGAATATGAGGCAGATATCTGGAGTTAAGTCACATGATATCCATGATCTCAATTTCAAAACAGGCTTCATGTGTTCCTAATGCCTTCCTTTATTTAAAAATCAAAGATTATATTTACAATGCAAATGCCTGTTGGGCATTTCGGAAACATTGTATTCATTATACAAAAATATTCTTATTACTGATCAATGATCAATTATATATTTTCATGGGTGTGTTTTTGTTCTCTTTAGCTAAGAGGTGGAAAGGATGACAAACTTCTAAAGCGGAAGGTAGGCAATGTTGCTCGATCTTAAAACTTGCATGCATGTAGTTTTGGTTTGTCTCTGTTAAAATGATCAAGTTTGTGAAATTTTTTTAACCAAGAAGCTTGAGTTTTTGGGTACTCTTTTTCCAGTCTTTTCATTTGTTCAGTTTTGAAGGTGCATGGCTGTGCGTTTCATGGACTCCAAACGGCAAGTCTATAACTTGACAAACTCCACAAAGGACGCCAGTTACGTTCAGTTTGTTCTCTTGGTTATTTTAGTACACCAGAAGTATTGCTGTGGTCAAATAATTTAGAAATATTCATTTATATTTTTGATGTTTTGTTTTTTATTTCCTTAAATCCTGAATTCAGAGAGTTTCCTTCCTAACTAATAGTCTCTCTATAAATTGACTTGAGTATCTAATGAGTGCAAAGTTCTCTTATAATCACACTGGTGAATGGAGAGAATTTTCTGCTGAGCACCATCCTTAATTTTCTTTTTCTAATCATCTAGGCTGTCATCTTGAAGGCACTAACTTTGTTGCTGAAATTGATTTTTCTGGCATCAGGCAATATTTTGATACTGTGTGACCATGTGTATGTGTTTTCATTTGCTTTGGATCAGTTAATAGAGATATTTGACATTTTTTGAGAATTTCCAGAATTCATAAGGTAGTGACAGCCATTTTGTTGATTTTTAAATCTGGAGAATGTATTGGCAACCCCATATACTGACCTATTGCTGCTTTAGTAAATCCTTCACAAGCATGTGCCTTTCCATTTGTATCATGCTGGATTGCCAACTACAGCTAAGATCCTGCTGGCTATACTGGAATACTTTCTCAGATTTACTTTTGAAATTAGTTAAATTTAAATTTGTTAATAGATGTAAGTTGTCATCCACTCTCAAAGATGAGGGCTGAGAGTGATGGAGGTTTCCATTTTATGGCTGTAGCTGTTAAATTGTGATAAGTATTTAAAGGCTGGGTCTTTAAATTATTTCATGTGGGTTAGTAAATGCATAGGTGATGTGTTAGATAGTGGGGACTAGGGGTTGATGTTATTGAGGAGTTGGTTAGGGTATTACCCAGCTGATAGGCCAGGTTTCAAATTAAGATTTTCTTGGTAAGTGTCAAGATTTATCAAGTGTATCTCGCCCAATTCTCTGCCCTAATTTACAACCACCTGATGAAGGAGCAGCGCTTCGAAAGCTGGTGCTTCCAAATAAACCTGTTGGACCATTACCTGGTGTTGTGTGATTTTTAACTTCTCTGCCCTAATGTAGGTTCCTGGGTGGTAAAGGAATTGCATTTTAGAAGTTTTAAACTTGCCAGGCAGTTCCATCATATGTACAAGTGTTAGGATGTCCATAATGTCATGACGCATATTTTCAGTTGTATGTATGGTCTCTGACAATTTTGTTTTGAGCCATTATCATTTCAAGGATACAATTAAATTGATAGCTTGTGTTGCTTAACACATCCCAATTAAACAAAGTTGAAATCTGCTGTCTGATTTGTTTTGCTTTGTTACTTTGACAAGAAGTATCATTAATGTGATACTCCATCAATCTGCTTAATTGATCTTGGGTAATAAGGAATTTATAATGTCATGTGTTTTGCATGCTGTCTAAAATGACATTTCACATGTAAATAATGCACGTTGAGTCAGCATATTTAACCTCTTATCTAAGAGTTGGCTTTCAACAAAGATGGCTAAATAATTTTACTCTGGCTGATATTGTTTAACTAAATTATGGCTGTTGTTGAGCATTGTGTAGCTTAGTTGAAATGATTTTTGCCCCTAAGTCACAAGATTCTGCTTGAAATCCCACTCTAAGGCTTGAGCACAAAAATCAAGGCTAATGCTGCAGTCAACTACTGAGGGTGTATTGCTCTCTAGGAGGTGCTGTCTTTCAGATGGGATGTTAAACCCCAGTCCCCATTTGTTATTTGGATGGATTAAACAGCCCCACAATACTCTTTCCAAAAACAAATGTTATCCTCGTCTCCTGGCCAACATTTATTCCTGAATCAGCATGACCAAAACTGTATATCTGGTCATTATCATTTGCTGTTTGTGGGAATTTGTTCTGCGTAAATTGGCTGCTGTATTCTATACCTTTTTATAGAAATGACTAATCATGGGGCTGCTTAATAAGTTGCAAGTGTTTGAGATGCCCAGTGGCTGTGGAAAGTACAATATAAACCTATCTCTGTCTTTCTTTATTATTTTTCCTTATTGGTATCTGCTCATGCATTGTAATTGAAATAAATATTGCTATCTGTTGTACCTTTTTAAAACAAAAATTGTTTCTGATACTTAATGTTTTAAAGAAAAATTCAACTTCAACTGTGACTTTCAAATTCAGCTTTCCAGAGAAGGCAATTTAAACTTTGTGAGATTTGCAATATTTTATGCTGAATAGGTTACGTTGGTGTTCATTGGCCATCTTAATCTGGAGAACTGCGAACTTATAGTTTTGTTCTCTCTCTGCATTTAGATTTTGTTTGGCCCCAAGTACAATATGGCATTGAGCCAAAGTTCTATCCCCACACTGCTACTTTAGCATTTTATAATCACATTCATATTTTGCTTTTGCAGTAATTTTGTTCGTATGCTATAAAACAAATCTCTTTATTTAAAAGGCAAATTTAAGTTTTTTTGCCATTTCTGTATGACCTACTTTTGAAATAGTTTGTGAGCAAAGTAGCTGAGTATAAAATAAAAACAGAATTGTCAGAAGCAACTGATCCCTCAGTAAGGAATTGGGTTATTGTTTCATCAGTAGAAAAGAACATGAATTCATGGTCACAACTTTTGTGACTTTGTGTCCCAAATGGCACATGATGACCAGTTATTCTCAGTGTGATGTTGCTTGAGAGGGAAAACCTTTGTCTAGGAAACCACTCTGGCAAAGTTTTCTTCAAAATGGCTCCATGAGATTTGTGATATGTTTAACTTAATATTTTATCTCAAGATTTTGACAGTGCAGCATTCCATCAATACTGCATTAAGTTCCAACCCAGATTTCAGGCTTCAGTAGAACTTGAACTTACAACCGATTCAGAGAGAGTGTGTTACTACTAAGCCCTAGTAATTCCATTTCTGGTCAAGAACATGGGGTATTTTACCACCACCTCTCCAGAGCTGCTGCCTGACTGGCTGAATGTCTCTCTGCAGCATTTTCTGTTAGTTTTACTTTTTATAGCAAGATATTAAGATCACGTTGGTTAAACCATCATTTTATTTTGCTTTGCCTAAATTTAAGCATGTATATAATGTGTTGAAACTGCAATGAGACAATCCTAAATATTTTCTCGAGCATTTTTCCTGTTCCTTGTATGCCATGACTGAGAAAGAGGCCATTCTGAATGTTTTACAGTCATCATGCCAAATTTAGTAATTGGAAGTTCGGTAAGGATTGAATGTAATCCCAGATGTTATATTGCTCGGGACAGCATTACACTTGCACCATTAACAGATTAATGGGCCCTACTTGATTATCCTACAGTTTTGGATGAAATGGCTTGTAAATCTGTTTTGTTGACTAATTTCGTCTGTTTATCCCAGTCTGATTCAGAAGCCAGAATTCAAGATCGCAACTGTATTTGCTAAGATTAACTCTGTCAAGTGAAACTGCACTTTCTTGTACAATGTCGCAGATTTTCTAATAGAAAGAAGGAAATCATGGTTTGCCCACTTCTGACTTGCCTGACAATTTGTTCATTAGCATAGACTTTTAAAATTTCTTATTTTATTTTTGATATCAAATTAAGTTGCAAAAACCCACATTTTAAAATTCAGTTTTTTGATTCTTGTGAAGAGGACCAGTAAATCAAGTAGACCTTAAAACTGTCTTGTTGGATTTACAGGTCGCTCTACTATAACGCGTACTTCGTCAAAGCGAATTTGCCGTAATGAGATTGACGAATTGGAGATGCTGTTCAAAGTGGGAACTTTTAAAATGTGTGTTGACTATCATGTGATCACAGAGCCAACACTTTAAATGCTGTTTCTAAAGTGTGATTTTTCTATAACACGGGGTTGCGAAGGTATGCAACCATCGTATTATAGAAGGACAGACTGTATTTTGATACTGTTTCTGTGGCAAAAATGAGTTAAAGTCCTAGTCCAATTTTTGAGCAAACAAATTTAGTCAATCTTTCAGTATAAAATGCAGCTGCACTGTTGCATTCTGAGACGCAACCTTTGGGTGAGATGTTAATGACTCCATAGCTCATTTGAAAAATAGCTGAATTCTCCTGATGATCTGCTTAACTTTTCTTCATTTTCCAGCCCCACCAAAAGTGTTTTCCTGCTGGACTAATGTGCTGTGGCCAAAATGGTTACTGCATTTGTCTGCTCACTGCATGGTAGAATAAATTATTAAATGCAAAAAGCTTTAAAACATTTTTTGTAACAACAATAACTTCATTTGGAACAGAATAAAGCCAGGAGGGAAGTGATACTTTTTGCTCCCACATTAATTTCCATTTGTCAACATTTACTTTGACAGGAATTCCACATTTCCAAAAAAAAGTAGATTAAACAAAATCCACTGTGGCTTCACTTATTTCAAACTCAAAATTTGTGATTAGTCAAAAGTCTGATTTTCAAGGCTCTGCCTCTTGCTGGTCCCTTTTTTCTTTTAATAATTAGCAAAATTGAATAGAAGAGTTACTTTCTTTGGCAATGGAAAGTAATTAACCATTTTATCATTTGAGGCTTACTGTAACCATTAAAACATTTTTGACTTTGCAAATATTTGAAGTTTAGCATTTTGAGGATTTTTAATTTTTTAAACTCTTTTTTTGTATTTGATTTTTGTTCTTTTAGAAACGGAAAACAACTCCAGATTCTGAAGAATGCACTAAAGCAAATCATCTTGAAAGATCAGCAGATGCAGAAAGAATAGAACGGATACGACAAATGATGAAACGTGTCAACCGAAATGAAGCAACCAGCTCTAGCTCTAGTTCTGATTCAGACTCCAATTCAAGTTCTGGTTCAGATTCCAGCTTAGAGAGATCAACAGGAAGTAGTGGTGGATCTAGTCCAAGGTCTGTTGCAAAGGCTGATAACCAAAGGTCCAAGCTCAGAAGGCTTTCTAATGATATTTTTAGTGAGGAAGATGATGAAGAGGAGGAGGAAGATGATGAAGAGAATGCAAAAAGTGTAAAAACTAATTCGCTTTTGGCCTCAAAAGAGCGAGAAAATAACTATTATTCCCTGAGAGGGGAGAGTATGAAAAGAAACTCCTTTAGGACAGTGGAGGTTTCATTGAAGAAGAAAAATGGGCCATCTAGCCAATTTTGTCACAAAGTTCTAGGAGGTTTGCCTCGTCCTCCGATACTAAGCAAAGTCTCTGTGCAGTCTCCTCCTAAGCCATTTCAAATGGAGCGGCATGTGGTGCGACCTCCACCTGATAGTCCTGAGCCTGATTCGCTACCATTGGCTGGTGGCTCAAAACATGTGATGCATCGGGAAGTGTGGCTGGCAATATTCAGGTACCTCAGCCATAAGGATCTGTGCATCTGTATGAGAGTGTGCAAAACCTGGAGCAAATGGTAAGTGCAGTGATGTCAAAAGTGTATTTTAGTTGCTGAAGTTCTCAGAAATGAATTCTGCCAGTATTTCAGTTACTCAGTTCTTCCCCTTTTCTGGTTAATCATAATTTGGGTAGTCCAGTTACTTGTACGTGAAATACTGCCACAATTTGGAGATGCCGGTGTTGGACTGGGGTGTACAAAGTTAAAAATCACATAACACCAGGTTATAGTCCAACAGGTTTAATTGGAAGCACACTAGCTTTCGGAGCGCCGCTCCTTCATCAGGACAACCTGATGAAGGAGCGACGCTCCAAAAGCTAGTGTGCTTCCTATTAAACCTGTTGGACTATAACCTGGTATTGTGTGATTTTTAACTTTGTATAGCCACAATGTTTTTGAAAAGAAAAATGAAGTGAGCCTCTGTCGTCTTACAAGGTTTTATGCAATTGTATAGTCAAAACTTAATGATTACTTGTCTAATTTAGAACCAGAAAATGCTGGCAATATTTTGGTGTCTTGGCATGTGTGGAGAGAAAAATAAGGTTTCAGTCCGATGGCCTTTTGTCAGAACTGTCAGATCTGATGGTTTCCAACTTGTTCTGTTTCTGTTTTGAATTTCCAGCTTCTGCAGTGTTTTGCTTAAGAATGAGCACTCTGAAATTTACTCAAGACACTGTAGTGTACAATTTGGTTTTAATTTATACAGGCTCCTGAACTGGAATGCAATGGGGGTGGTGAATTCAAAGGATTACATTAATTATTGTATCTTGGAACTCCCTTCCAAAAACCCCAGATGGACCTGTTGAGTTCTGAAATAAGTAGCCCACTGCCGTCACCTCAAGGGCAATCAAGAATGGGCAACAAATAACTGGCCTGCGATGCTCACATCTCATGAATAAATAATTTTTGCACCAATCATGGTAAACTGAATATGTGAAGGTTGCTATATGAAAAATGTACCTAAAAAAAATAAATTGAAATTTATAACCACACTCTCTACCACTACTACTTTCCTAACATTTTTAACTTGTTTAATGTTTAATTTTCCTGGTTTATAACTTGAATTGCTTCTCAAATAGAGTCATAGAGACGTACAGCGTGGAAACTGACCCTTCGGTCTTACTCGTCCATGCCGACCAGATACCCCAACCCAATCTAGTCCCACCTGCCAGCACCTGACCCATATCCCTCCAAACCCTTCCTATTCATATACCCATCCAAATGCCTGTTAAATGTTGCAATTGTACCAGCCTCCACCACTTCCTCTGGCAGCTCATTCCATACACGTACCACTCTGTGAAAAAGTTGCCCCTTCGGTGTCTCTTATATCCTATCCCCCTCGTCCTAAACCTATGCCCTCTAGTTCTGGGCTCCCCGACCCCAGGTAAAAGACTTTGTCTATTTACACTGTCCATGCCCCTCATAATTTTGTAAGCCTCTATAAGGTCACCCCTCAGCTTCCAGGTAAACAGCTCCAGCCTGTTAAGCCTCTCCCTCTAGCTCAAATCCCCAACCCTGGCAACATCCTTGTAAATCTTTTCTGAACCCTTTCAAGTTTCACAAAATAAATTGTTACATGAAGTGATTAACATGGAGCTAAAGGTTTACTTATGCTATGTTGCGTTGTGAACCTTAACCTATTTTATTGTCAATTGAAAACAATGATAAACTTCTGTGGAGCTTAGAAAGTCAGACGTAAAAATCTGCTTTTGATGTGAAGTCATTTTACATTGAGGGGCCCTGTTTTCTCCGGAGTTGATCACTGGTAGAGGTTGTTTAACCTGGACACTCTCGTTCACAAATGCGAATGCACAGTGTATACTTGAAACTAGATTGCTACATTCATAAGGGACCTTATTCCCCAGTACAGCAGCCTTGACAAGGCATCTGTATCGCTGTGTTTATTTGCTTCTCAGTGGCTGATTTCATGTGAAAAGCTGACTGAGTCAGTGCCCATCTTTGCAGACATGCTGCTGTCATTCGAGGTATTCCCTTATACGAATCAAAAATGAAGGTTAGTTGCCTATGATTGGTCAGTAGCGAAGAGTGCCTGCCTTAAAGGAAATGGGTGAACTTCTTAATACCAATAGTTATGCCCAATCCTCCATTTTCAACTTGGGCATAATTCTTCTCTGCATTTGTGACCTTGATGATAATGCGACAGACCTTTCCCCTTCATTCAATAAGATATGCGACAGTACAGTACCAACCCCATGAGGTGAGGTGTCACACGAAAACTGTAGTGATAACTTCAGGTCAAAACGGTTTAACTTTTTTAAGGCTTGCTTCACCTCCCGATAAGCCTTCTCACATTCCTAAAGTACATTTCCGCAGCCACCCTTTTTCCAGCAGCTGATCCAAGTATTTTGGTATAGATGCCAGATTTGAGACTAATTTGCTATAATAATTGACAAGTCCCAAGAACGGTCTCAGTTGAGACGCATTCTTTGGTCTATGGGCCTTCATGATGACCTTGATCTTCTTGGGTGTTGTGTGTAGTCCCTCGCCATTTTTTACTTGGTCCAGGTACTTCATGCAGTCCCTAAAGTACTCATTTCTCGCTTTTTACTTGTAATGATGGAGGTGCCAGTTTTGGACTGGGGTGGACAAAGTCAGAAATCACACGACACTGGGTATAGTCCAATAGGTTTATTTGAAACCATAAGCTTTTGGAGCCCTGCTCCTCCTCCACGTAACTGGTGAGCGAGAATATGCTGGGGACACTTTTTATCAGTAAAAGATCAAAGAGTCATAAAACTGATGAATGTATTGAACAAACCTAGATAGCTGTTAAGTCTTTAATCAGTTGGAATGGAGATGCAGGTTTCAATTGATCAATATGTAAATCCCAGAATTTCTTTCAAGTCACTGCCCCAAAATAATTTTAAGATTTTATCAATATAAAAAAAGTAACATCTCAGGTCAGACAGTGCATTTTAGGTGTGAGGCCATTCTTTGAGTCTAGTCTGTGTCTTAACCTGGAGTCAGACTGCTTTTATTTCCAATGTAGGAATTTATAAACTGCCACACTGACAGTGTTCACAGATTGTGTGCTTTTGAACAAAATAGAATGGATCTGCAAATATCAAGAATGTAGTTATTTTAGGGACTCCTTTTGAGTACACAAGGACTTGATGGTAGGAAGCAAAGGATAATAGTGGAAGAATTGCAGCAGGACCTTGATCAGCTGGGGAAGTCACCTGACCTGGCAAATGCAGTTTAGTATAGGTAAGTATGAGGTCTTGCATTTTGGAAAGTCAAATCAAGGTAGGCGTTTTACAGTGAACAGTAGGGCCGTAAGGAGTGTAGTAGAACAAAGGGATCTTGGAGTTCGGGTGCACTGTTTTTGAAAGTGGAGTCACAGGGAGACAGGGCAGTGAAGAAGACTTTTGGCACACTGACCTTCAATCAGAGCATGGAGTGTAGAAGTTGGGAAGTTATGTTGCAATTATACAGGACATTGGTGGGCTGTACTTGGAAAATTGTGTTCCGTTTTGGTCACCCTGCTATAGGAAGGATGTTATTAAACTGCAAAGAGTGCAGAAGAAATTTACAAGGATATTGTTAGGATTCAATGGTCTGAGTTATCGGGAGAAATTGGACATGCTAGGACCTTTTTTCTTTTGGAGTTTAGGAGACTGAGGGAAGACCTTTAGAGGTGTATAATATCATGAGAGGCATGGATAGGGTGAATGCACTCAGTCTTTTTCCCAGGGTTGGGGAATTGTGGACTAGAGAGTTTCGGTTTAAGGTTAAAGGGAAAAGAATGAAAGGGAATCTGAGGGGCAACATTTTTACAGAGAGACTGATACTCATATGGAATGAACTGCCAGCAGAAATGGTTGAGGCAAGTACATTAACAACATTGAAAAGGCATTTGGACAAATACATGGATAGGAAAATTTTGAAGGATATGGACCAAGTGCAGGGAAATGAGAATCTTGGAACAACAAAATATACATCTCTTTAGAGAAAACTATAGAACTACATTTTTGCTGTAACAAAAAGCAGTATAGGCCCAGCTGCTCAAGTAGTTACCATTCATACTGTAAACATCTATATTTGTGTTCAAGTACCCGAAGTGGTGATATCAAAATAAAGAAATCCACATGTTGCAATATTGAATGCTCGTTCCCAACCACTTTGAAAGCAATGTTTTCCATGTTAAAACTGAACTGTATTTGGAACATAAGAGGAGGAGTAGGCCATTCAACCCCTCGAGCCTGTTCTACCATTCAGTAAGACCATAGCTGAAATGTGGCCTTGCTGTTTATGCCTGCTTTTGGCCCATTATCCCATGATAGTTTACAGGTCTGGCAGCATTTTAGAGAGAAAACACAGTTAACAAATTATCTATCTCTGGTTTAAAATAAACAAACGATCCAGTATCTACTGCCATTTGTGGAAGAGTCTTTGTAGAAGTGCTTCCCAACATCTCTCCTGAACAGTCTGGCCCTAATTGTCAGACGATTGCCTCTTGTTCTAGAATTCCTGACCAGTGGAAACAGCTTATCTTTATGTACTCTGTGATTTCATGTTAATATCTTGAAGACTTTGATCACAGATTTCTAAATTCTAGAGAGAACAGGTTTAGTATGTATAATCTCTCCTTATGACTTAACCCTGAAGACCAGGTATCATTCTTGTAAACCTACATTGTACCCTGTCCAAAGCCAATATATCCTTCCTAAGTTGTGGTGCCCTGATATGCTCTTAGTACTTTGCATTCAGGCAATAGTTACATGATAGAATTGGAATGTTAGCTGTTAGCAAAGGACAAATCAGGATGATGTTATAAGTATCGTTCCCTTAATTCCTCTGATACAAATATTCTATAAATGCTATCCCAAAATCACGCTTTCAAATGTACAATATTTAGAATTCCTAATTTAGAGTCCGAGTCATGCAGCACACAAACGGACCTTTCGGTCCAACTCGTCCGTGTCTGCCCAGATATCCTAAATTAATTACTCCCATTTGCCAGTAGTTGGCTCACATCCCTTTACTCATATACCCATCCAGATGCCTTTTAAGTGATGTCATTGTACCAGTCTCCTCCACTTTTTCTCTGGCAGCTTGTTCCATACACACACCACACTGTGTGAAAAGGTTGCCCCTCAGGTCCTTTTCCCCGTCTCATAGAATCATAGAGATGTACAGCACGGAAACAGATCCTTCGGTCCAACCCAACCGTGCCGACCAGATATCCCAACCCAATCTCTCACCTATGCCCCTCTAGTTTTGGACTCCCCTACCCTGTTTATTTACCCTATCCATGCAAATCATGATTTTGTAAATCTCTATAAGGTTACCCCTCAGCCTGCGATGCTCCAGCCACAACAGCCCCAGCCTTTCCAACCTCTTCCTATGGCTCAAAGTCTCCAACATCCTTTTCTGAACCCTTTCAAGTTTCAGAACATTCTTCCTATAGCAGGGAGAGACCATGTTCCCAAACTAAACTAGTCCCACACCTGCCTGCTCCTGGCCCATATCCCTCCAAACCTTTCCTATTCATCTACTTATCCAAATGTCTTTTAAACGTTATAACTGTACCCATATCCACCACTTCACTGGAAGTTAATTCCAAACATGTACCACCCTCCGTGGAAAAAGTTGCCCCTTGGGTCTCTTTTTAAATCTTTTCCCTTGAGCTTTAAACCTATACCCCTTTAGTTCTGGACTTACCCACCCTGGGGAAAAAAGACCTTACCTATTCACCCTATCCATGACTTTATAAACTTCTAGAAGTTTATAAAACCTCAGCCTCCTACGCTCCAGTGAAAAATTTAATTGACTTTTATTTACAAATTATAACTTTACCTAACATTACTGTTTGTTCAGTAACTTCAAATGATGCATGTGGATAATTGATCAATTTAATATCAATTGATTATTGGTGCGGCTTTAGGTGGTGACCAAGGATTTGAACATCCTTGAGCTGGTTCCTGGCTTTTATTATACTAAATTTGTCATCCCACCTAGCTGCAGGATCATATGCCCATCTTTCTGTGAGTCTATAAATCTGCTACATGATAGAGATACCATAATTTCTTAGGAAGCCACCACAAGAAGAGTAGTCCTCCAGAATGTGAATACAAACAGCATCAAATAGAAAGTCACAATTAGATTGGCACAGATGATGTCACATTTCAGGAGGCAATATGTGAGCAGATTATATATTCCAACATTGGAAAGGTAGCCGCACAAAAAAACCTGGGACCAAAATAAGTCTTGTTTCAATTGTGTGGCATTTTGGTGAGATCCCTTTGAAATACTGTTGTGCAATTTTGGTATCCATATCTAAGGAAGGATATCCTTACACAGAAAGTACAGTGAAGTTTGACAAGATTGCCTCTAGCAATGCTTTTGAATTGAATTGAATCGAATCATTTATTGTCGCATGTATTCAATAAAGAATACAGTGAAAAGTGCGTACCATTACCGTGTATAGGTGCCATTCACATTTACTTAAAATAAAAGTAAAGAAAGATAACTTAGAGTCCAACTTTTCCTTCTCTGTTGCTACAGTCTCTCTGGGTAATGTGAGAGTTGTCCTCCGATAAACTAAATAAATTGGATCTATGTTCTGTGGAGATTTTAGTAGAATCTTCAAGGTTATGGTGGGACTTGACACTGAGACGTTGTTTCCTCTGGGTGGGTAATTCATAGCAAGGAGACACTGTTTCAGGATCGGGGTCAATCATTTGGGACTGAGAAAGAAACATTTCATCACAAAAGGTTGTGAATCTTTAAAATTCTCTAACTCCAAGTAGTGGATTGTTGAGACAGATATTTTTAGGATCTTAGAGAACCAAGGGATATGGGGCGCAAGTGAAAAAATGGAGTTGAACTGCCTAGGATTAGTTATGATCATATTAAATATCTCAGCGAGCTAGACCAGCTGTATTCCTCCTCTTGTCTCGGTGTTGTTTAGAATAGAGAGAACCTGAATTAATAGAGCACCTTTCACAATCTCAGGACATGCCAAAGGGATCCCTAACCAGTGGAGTACTAAAGAAGGAAGCATATGTCAGGTATAGACAGGATAGATCGAGTGAATCCTTAGAGTATAAAGGAAGTAGGAGCATACTTAAGGGGGAAATCAGGAGGGCAAAACGGGGACATGAGATAGCTTTGGCAAATAGAATTAAGGAGAATCCAAAGGGTTTTTACAAATATATAAAGGAGCCACACAAAATGGGGGAGGTACTAAATGAATATTTTGCATCAGTATTTACTGTGGTAAAGGATATGGAAGATATAGACTGTAGGGAAATAGATTGTGACATCTTGTAAAATGTCCAGATTACAGAGGAGGAAGTGCTGGATGCCTTGATAAGGTTAAAGGTGGATAAATCCCCAGGTCCTGATCAGGTGTACCCGAGAACTCTGTGGGAAGCTAGAGAAGTGATTGCTGGGCCTCTTGATGAGATATTTGTATCATCGATAGTCACAGGTAAGGTGCCGGAAGACTGGAGGTTGGCTAACCTGGTGCCACCGTTTAAGAAGGGCGGTAAAGACAAGCCAGGGAACAATAAACTGGTGAGCCTGACCTCAATGGTGGACAAGTTGGAGGGAATCCTGAGGGACAGGATGTACATGTATTTGGAAAGGCAAGGACTGATTCGGATAGTTAACATGGCTTTGTGCATGGGAAATCATGTCTCTCAAACTTGATTGAGCTTTTTGAAGAAGTAACAAAGAAGATTGATGAGGGCAGAGTGGTAGATGTGATCTATATGGTCTTCAATAAGGCGTTTGACAAGGTTCCCCATGGGAGACTGGTTAGCAAGGTTAGATCTCATGGAATGCAGGGAGAGCTAGCCATTTGGATACAGAACTGGCTCAAAGGTAGAAGACAAAGGGTGGTGGTGGAGGGTTGTTTTTCAGACTGGAGGCCTGTGACCAATGGAGTGCCACAAGGATCGGTGCTGAGTCCTCTACTTTTCGTCATTTATATAAATGATTTGGATGCGAGCATAAGAGGTACAGTTAGTAAGTTTGCAGATGACACCAAAATTGGAGGTGTAGTGGACAGCGAAGAGGGTTACCTCAGATTACAACAGGGTGTAGACCAGATGGGCCAGTGTGGCAGATGGAGTTTAATTCAAATAAATGCGAGGTGCTGCATTTTGGAAAAGCAAATCTTAGCAGGACGTATACACTTAATGCTAAGGTCCTAGGGAGTGTTGCTGAACAAAGAGACCTTGGAGTGCAAGTTCATAGCTCCTTGAAAGTGGAGTCGCAGGTAGATAGGATAGTGAAGAAGGCATTTGCTATGCTTTCCTTTATTGGTCAGTGTATGGAGTACAGGAGTTGGGAGGTCATGTTGCAGCTGTACAGGACATTGATTAGGCCACTATTGGAATATTGCATGCAATTCTGGTCTCCTTCCTATCGGGTTTGAGCTATAGGGAGAGGCTGAACAGGCTGGGACTGTTTTCCTGGAGCGTCAGAGGCTGAGGGGTGGCCTTATAGAGGTTTACAAAATTATGAGGGGCATGGATAGGATAAATAGACAGTCTTTTCCCTGGAGTCGGGGAGTCCAGAACTAGAGGGTATAGGTTTAGGGTGAGAGGGGAAAGATATAAAAGAGACCTAAGGGGCAACATTTTCATGCAGAGGGTGGTACTTGTGTGGAATGAGCTGCAGGAGGAAGTGGTGGAGGCTGGTACAATTGCAACATTTAAGAGGCATTTGGATGGGAATATGAATAGGAAGGGTTTGGAGGGATATTGGCCGGGTGCTAGCAGGTGGGACGAGATTGGGATATCTGGTTGAGATGGACAGGTTGGACTGAAGGGTCTGTTTCCATGCTGTACATCTCTATGACTCTATGACTCCAATCACTATTGTCATCTCATTGAAACTTAGAAAATTGTTAAAGGGCTAGAGAAGGTACATGCAGAAATGATTCCAAAGGCTTAAGTCGGGGTGGGATCTAGAACTAGGGGCCACAATTTTAGAATAAAGGGTAACTTATTTTAGGACTGTGCTGAAAAGAAATTTTGTCACTAGGGATTGGGGATGTTTAAAATTATGTACCCCAGAGACTCTGGAATTCAATCTTTTCAGTATGTTCAGGATAGAGGTCAATAGATGGTGGTATAAGCAGATATTTTGGCAAAATTCAAGAGACATTTAGGCAGATAGTAGAGAGAGAGTAGCTTTTTATTTGTCCTTTCTACCAAATACAACAGATACAGTAAAAAGGAGACAGTGTTCCTCCAGGACCGAGAGTGTTACATGGACAGCACAGACTACACATTCATACCTGCCCTAAAGTGCATAACAAATGCAAAACACACAATTTACAGTATGATAGAAGAATGATAAATAATAGACATTTTTCTAGCAGCAATTCAAAATTGTGCAAAGAATTTCAGATGGGAAAGACTCCGATCATACTGAATTAAGGAGCCTGGTGGCTTGGGGGAAGAAGCTGTTGCACAGTCTGGCCGTGAGACACCAAATGCTCTGGTATGTTCTGCCAGATGGCAGGAGGGAGAAGAGTTTGAGTGACGGATGTGTGGGGATTTTCCACAGTGCTCTTAGCATTTCAGATGCAGTGTGTGGTGTAAAGGAGGGAAGAGAGACCCCGATGATCTTCTCAGCTGTACTCACTATCCTTTGTAGGCTCTTACAATCCGAGACAGTGCAGTTCCCAAATCAGGCAGTGATGCAGTTGCTCAGGGTACTGTCAATGAACCTTCTGTAGAATGTGATGACGATGGGAGGTGGGCTTTCCTCAGCCTGCACAGAAACTAGAGATTCTGCTGGGCTGGGCTTGGCTATGGAGCTGGTGTTGAGGGTCCAGGTGAGATTCTCTGTCAAGTGTATGCCAAGAAATTTGGTGCTCTTCATTGTCTTCACAGGGGAACTGTTGATGTCCAGGAGAGAATGGTCGCTCCATGCTGTCCTGAAATAAACATCCACCTTTTTTGTCTTTTCTATGTTCAGAGACAGGCTGTTGGCTTTGCACCAGTCCATTAGCTGCTGCACTTCCTCTCTGAATGCTGACCCAACTTCATGCTGATGAGACACGCTACAGTCGTACCATCAGCGATCTTGATGTGATTTGACCTGTGCATCACTGCACAGTAGTGTGTCAGCAGGGCGAGCAGCAGTGGACTAAGCACACAGCCCTGGAGGCCCGCTGCCGTGCTCAGTCTGATGGTGTTGGAGATGATGTTCCTGATCCAGACTGACACAGGTCTCCCAGTCAGGAAGTCCAGGATGCAGTTACAAAGGGAGGTACTTAGGCCCAGCAGACTCAGTTTTCCAATCTGTTGCTGAGGAACAATAGGGTTAAATGCAGAACTGAAATCTCTCTACATTAGTCTGACGTAGATGTCTGTCTTCTCCAGGTGGGTGAGGGCCAGATGGAGGGTGGTGGAAATGGCATCTGTTAACCAGTTTGGTCGATATGCAAACTGCAGGGTGTCCAGTGAGAGAGACAGCAGGGTCTTAATATGCCTTCTCATGAGCCTCTCTAAGCACTTCATGATGATGGGTGCAAGTGCAACAGGGCGGTAGTCATTGAGACAGGACGCTGAAGGCGACCTCAACATGGGGACGATGGTGGCAGCCTTGAAGCACTTTGGAACTATGGCACAGCTCAGGGAGATGTTGAAGATGTCCGTGAGAACATTTGCCAGTATGTCAGAGCATCCTCTGAGCCACTCTGCTAGGGATGTTATCTGGTCTAGCAACCTTCTGTGGGTTGACTCTGCATACAGTTTTTCTCATGTTGGCTGTGGAAAAACGCCACACCCGGTCATGGGAGGAGGGGAGCTTCCTCGCTGCCACATCATTTCATGTCTCAGTGCCTCAAACTGTGCATAAAACTTGTTCAACTCAACGGGGAGGGAGGCATCACCAGCACAAGCAGGAGATGCTGGGTTGTAGTTGATGGCCTGGATACCCTTCCATATGCTCTGTATATCGCCGCTGTCCTGAAAGTGGCTGTGAATTCTGTGTTTATGCAGGCTTTGCCTCTTTGATGACCTGGGTCAGGTTGGCCGTTGCGGTTGTTAGGGCCACCTTGGTGTCTTTGAGGAGAAAGTGAGGTCTACAGATGCTGGAGATCAGAGCTGAAAATGTGTTGCTGGAAAAGCGCAGCAGGTCAGGCAGCATCCAGGGAACAGGAGAATCGACGTTTCGGGCATAAGCCCTTCTTCAGGCCACCTTGATGTCTGCTCTGAAGGTTGAATCATGGGTCCTCAGCAGCGCACACACCTTTCCAGTCATCCATAGCTTCTGGTTGGGGTGAGAAGTGATGGTCTTGGTCACAGTGACATTGTCAATACACTTGCTAATGTAGCAAATCGCTGACACCGTGTACTCCTCTAAGTTGATGGAGTTGCTATCAGTTGCCACCTCCCTGAACACACGCCACTCAGTGCACTCAAATCAGTTTTGAAGAGTAGAAATGACTCCTGCCTGCTAGGTTTTCACTTGTTTCCGAACCAGTTTGACACATCCACCGAGCGGTCTGTACACTGGGATTAGCACAACAGATGTGGTCTGAGGAGCTGAGGTGGGGCTGGGGCTCTGCCCTGTATGCATTGGAGATGTTTGTGTGAACCAGATCCAGCGTGTTCTCCCTTCTCATAGCAAAGTCCACATGCTGATGGAATTTAGGGAGCACAGTTTTAAGATTTACGTGGTTGAAATCTCCAGCAACAATTAACAGACAGTCAGGATGTGCATTCTGCAGTCCACTAATAGCCACATTCAGTTCAGAGTGCTTCCTTAGCATTAGTACTGGGAGAATTATACACTCCAAGTATAAGGATAGCGGTGAATTCCCGCAGCAAATAAAATGGTCTGCATCTAACAGTCACAAACACCACCGGTGATGAGCAGTAACTGGAGACTAGCACAGAGTCTTTGCACCATTCCGTTTTGATGTAGACATACAGGCCCTCACCCCGTGCCTTACCGCACAGAGCTGCATTTCTATTGATGCAAAACAAGGCGAGCCCATCTAGCTGGATGGTGTTGGCTGGAACTCCGTTGTTGAGCAATGTTTCCATGCAAATAAGGACACAGCACTCTCTGACTCACACTGAGACACTTGCTGCAGTTGGATGTTGTCCAGGGAGCAAGCATTGGAGAGCAGAATGCATAGGAGAGCTGGCCAGCCAGGATATGTTATAAGTTGAAACTTTATTGCTGGAACAGCACAGCAGGTCAGGCAGCATCCAGGGAACAGGAGATTCGACGTTTCGGGCACAGGCCCTTCTTCAGGAATGAGCAGAGAGTGTTCAGCAGGAGAAGATAAAAGGTAGGGAGGAGGGACTTGGAGGAGGGGCGTTGGAAATGTGATAGGTGGAAAGAGGTCAAGGTGAGGGTGATAGGTCGGAGTAGGATGGAGGCGGAGAGGTCAACAAGAAGACTGCAGGTCAGGAAGGCGACGTGGTCGACGGTGCCCTCCACCGCATCTCCTCCACTTCCAACTCCCCTCCTCCAAGTCCCTCCTCCCTACCTTTTATCTTCTCCTGCTGAACACTCTCTGCTCATTCCTGAAGAAGGGCATGTGCCCGAAACGTCGAATCTTCTGTCCCCTAGATGCTGCCTGACCTGCTGTGCAGTTCCAGCAATAAAGTTTCAACCAGTTACTACAGCTAACAGGTTCGTGATGCCAACATTGTTGGC
>NC_057737.1:41170564-41178003 GCF_004010195.1 Chiloscyllium plagiosum | reverse complement strand
TTCTTGCAGTCTTCTGCAGTCTTCTTCTTGACCTCTCCGCCTCCGTCCTACTCCGACCTATCACCCTCACCTTGACCTCTTTCCACCTATCACATTTCCAACGCCCCTCCTCCAAGTCCCTCCTCCCTACCTTTTATCTTCTCCTGCTGAACACTCTCTGCTCATTCCTGAAGAAGGGCCTGTGCCCGAAACGTCGAATCTCCTGTTCCCTGGATGCTGCCTGACCTGCTGTGCTGTTCCAGCAATAAAGTTTCAACTTTGATCTCCAGCATCTGCAGACCTCACTTTCTCCTCGAGGATATGTTATAAGCCTAGCATGAACTCCTGCACACTTACCATGCTTCCCCCCCCTCGCACACCGCTTCTGATGACTCAACACCTGGCTACTGACATCAGGTGAGGCCAAGGACTGGGGGCCTGGTCTCTGCAGCAAGCAGAGCTCGCATAGTTCCTGCCGCAGCTCTCCATTCAAGTGGATGGGATTAGAATGACTTTAACATTGGTGCAGACATGGTGGTTGTAACAACATAATTGTTATGGGGGCTTTAACCTTCGAAATATTGACTGAAAAACTATGGTTCGAGTACTTAGAGTCAGTTTTTGTCCAAAGTGTACAGGTGGTTTCCTGATACAGTATGTAGACAGGTCAACAAGGGTCGAGGCCACATTGGATTTGGTACTGGGTAATGAAGCTGGCCAGAAGTTAGATTTGGAGGTGGGTGAGCACTTAGTGATGGTGACCACAATTAGGTTATGTTTGCTTTAGCGATAGAAAGAGATGGTGTATACCACAAGGCAAGAGTCGTAGCTGGGGAAAAGGCAATTATGATGCAATTAGGCAAGATATAGGGTGCATAGGATGGGGAAGAAAACTGCAGGGGATGGGCACAATTGAAATGTGGAGCTTATTCAAGGGACAGCTACTGCATGTCCTTAATACGTATGTACCTGTCAGGCAGGGAGGAAGTGGTCAAGCAAGGAAGACGTGGTTTACTAAAGAAGCTGAATCTCTTGTCAAGAGGAAGAAGGTAGCTTATGTTAGGATGAGACATGAAGGCTCAGTTCGGGTGCTTGGGTGCTACTAGTTAGCTCTCTCTTTGGGTCTTTCCTGGCTAAGAAGAGCTAGGAGGAGACATGAGAAATCATTGGCAGGTAGGATCTAGGAAAACCCTAAAGCTTTCAATAGGTAGCTTTAGTAAGATTTGGGCCAATCGAGGACAGTAGTGGGAAGCTATGCGTGGCGTCCGAGGAGATAGGAGAAGCGCTAAATGAATATTTTTTCATCAGTATTCACACTGGAAAAAGACAATGTTGTCGAGAGGAATACTGAGATACAGGATACTAGACTAAACAGGATTGAGGTTCACGAGGAGGTGTCGGCAAATCTGGAAGATAAGACCTCTGGGCCGGGTGGGATTTATCCTAGGATTCTCCAGAAGCCTTTGAGGAGATTGCAGAGCCTTTGGCTTTGATCTTTATGTTGTCATTGTCTACAGGAATAGTGCCAGAAGACTGGAAGATAGCAAATGTTGTCCCATTGTTCAAGAAAGGGAGTAGAGTCAACCCTGGTAATTATAGACCAGTGAACCTTACTTCAGTTGTGGGTAAAGTATTGGACAAGGTTATAAGAGATAGGATTTATTATCATCTCTATAGGAATAAGTTGATTACGGCTAATCAACATGGATTTGTGAAGGGTAGGCCGTGCCTCACAAACCTTATTGAGTCCTTCAAGAAGGTGACCAAACAAGTAGATGAGGGTAAAGCCGTTGATATGGTGTATATGGATTTCAGTAAGGCATTTGATAAGCTTCCCCACTGTTGGCTATTGCACAAAGGATCTGTTTTGGGGCCACTGCTGTTGGCAGGTTACAGAGGGACATAGATAAGCTACAGAGCTGGGCTGAGAGGTGACAAATGGAATTTAATTCAGAAAAGTGTGAGGTGATTCACTTTGGAAGGAGCAACAGGAATAAAGAGTACTGGGCTAATGGTAAGATTCTTGGTCGTGTAGATGAGCAGTGATCTCAGTGTCCATGTACATAGATCCCTGAAAGTTGCCACCCAGGTTGATTGGGTTGTTAAGAAGGCATTCAGCGTATTAGCTTTATTGGTAGAAGGATAGAGTTTTGGAGCCATGAGGTCATGTTGCATCTGTACATAACTCTGGTGCGGCTGCACTTGGGAGTATTGTATACAGTTTTTTACCACATTATAGGAAGCATGTGGAAGCTTTTAGAAAGGGTTCAGAGGAGATTTAGTCAGATGTTGCCTGTGTGGAGGGAAGATCTTCTGAGGAAAGGCTGAGGGACTTGCGGCTGTTTTCGTTAGAGAGAAGAAAGTTGAGAGGTGACTTAATTGAGACCATGTAAGGTAATCAGAAGGATGGATAGGGTGGACATTGAGAGCCTTTTTCCTTTGGATGGTGATGGCTAGTGCGAGGGGACGTAGCTTTAAATTGAGGGGTGATAGAGATAGGATAGATTTCAAAGGTAGTTCTTTACTCTGAGAGTAGTGGAGGTGTGGAATGCCCTGTCGCCAACATTAAGGGCATTTAAATGATCATTTGATAAACATATGGTTGAAAATGGAATAGTGTGTAGGATAGATGGGCTTCAGATTGGTTCCGCATGTTGGCGCAACATCGAGGGCCAAAGGGCCTGTAGAGTGCACTGTAACATTCTATGTTTCTATAGTGGGCTGAAGGTTTCTGTGCTGTACTGTGTTGTTATTAATTCGGGGAATATGGCTACAATGTAGGAAAATGGCACTGGGGTAGATGATTAACCATGAACAGGCCAGAAAATTAAGTGGCCTACACCTTGTATATTCATAAAATGGGGAAAGGAATTAGAATGAGTATTACAAGTTCGAGGAGCAGAGTGACTGATTCCTTGGTTTTGGTCTTTAGTAGTTATCACTAAACTATCAGTAAAGGCTGGTAATTCTAGTTGATATTGCTTACCTTGGATTGTCTAATTAAACTGTGTCAACTTGAATTACAGATTTTTAGTTATGAGTACGATGGTATTGCATTGTGAGTGAGGGGATGATCAGCTTAACAAACTCTGAAGGAGTGCCCAGATTCTGTAGTGAGTAGCAAGGACCAGTAGAAATTGGTCTGTCCAGCATTCACTTAGTCTTAATCAAATCTTTCGGAAATTGCAATCTCCATTAATGTGAATACTATTAATTTCACTTAATTGATTCTTTGTTAAGTCAATATGTCTACAGAGTACTACAACAAGAGGAGAGGAGTATTTTCTACCTCTTGTGATGTGTTTGATCTTGTGATCTTAGTGATGTTTGGATTTAGCCTGTATTTTAACAGTGATCATTCTCTTAGTGTTTGAAAGACTTGAAATTACAAGTAATAATTTTAACTTTGAAAATCTTCATTTGAAGTATTTTGTACTTGCATAGTCAATATGTAACTTGATAAGGATAAATGTCAGGTTATTAATAGACAATTACCGTCTAACTAATCTCTTGCTGTTTTCCAGCTCTTGGCCCATAACCTGTTAGGCTTTCGCATCACAAGTGCACATCTAAATACCACTTCAATGTTACGAGGGTTTCTGCCTCTGCACCCTGACAAGCAGTGAATTCCAGTTTCCCAACACCTGGGTGGGGGAGAAAAAACATTTCCTCACATCCCTACTAACCCTTGTTCCGCTTACCTTAAACCTATGCCCCCAATCATTGATCCAGCTGCCAAGTAGAAAATCTTTTTCCTGTCTATACCCCTAATAACTTTGTGTCTCAATCATGTTCCCTCTGTCTCCTCTGCATCTCGTCTGCTAGCCAGTCTCTCCTTAACTAGAACACTCCAGCCCAATCCACATACTGGTAAATCTCCACTGCACCCTCTCCAATGAAATTGCATCTCTCATATAATGTAGATTATAAAACTGCATGCAATAGCTTATGTGCTGTGCATCATTGGAGCAGGCAATGAGGTGATGTGATAGATGCTAAGGAGCCAGGGGAACAGGAGTAGTCATCCAAGGAGAAGGGTGAGGAAGTCCTCCTTGTGGATGACCAAGCTCGCTGTATTGGGCTGTACAAGGCAGACAGGACTGGATTGATACCCGGTTCCAGTTTATAAAAATTGGGTACAAAAAATGGTCATGGATTATTGTGGTCAAGAGACAAGCATTTCATTTCACTTTGTGGGGTGAACTATGGGGCTGAAAAGCCTCTATTCATTTGTGTTCACTTTTGCTGGCTGTCAGTTAAATTTTGCGTTAATTTTGATTTGTCTGAATGTTCCACTGTTGCGACTTTTCCCTTTGGGATAATGACAAAATGAGGGTGACCACTGGGTTTTGAGGAAGAGTATTGGGTATTTGGGGGTGACGGGGTCCAATCTTCAGAGAGGATGTATCCAGGAACAGGTAAACTGCATGGCCTATGGTCTATATAGTGACATGAAGTGAGAAAATGGGATTATGTGTAAGGGATGGTCAGACATGTGGGTTGTGTGTTGTGGATGGTCTGGCCTTCTGATTACTGCCATTATATTGTTGGTGAAGAGCAATGGCAGATTGCCAACATTTGTATGGGTGTGCAGTGGCCTTTTAAAGATGTTGCAAGGGATGCCAGTCTTTTGGCAGATATTCACTAGTGGCGAGTTGTTCAAGGGAATGGTGCATAGTAAGAAGCGGATAGAATTGGATGTAGGAGATGCTATAATGGCATGGTAGCTAGAGATGTGCCACATAAGATATGCTGAGAATCCCTCCACGCTTGCAATTAGCCAAAAAACAACAGCCCATTACTTTTATTTCTTCTCTGTTGCTGCTAATTCTTCTGGTTAACTGTTTCCAGTCGGGCTTCCAGAATCTATTGTACAGGGGATCCCTCATTTATGAATGTCCAACCATTGAACGTCTGCACTTGCAAATGCAATCCCATATGAGGGTGTAATTTTAAAGATCTATGAACATAGGGAAAAGCTGAATAGGCTTGAGCTATTTTCCCTGGAGTGTCAGAGACTTAAGGGTGACCTTATAGAAGCTTATAAAATTGTGAGGAACATTGATAGGGTGAACAGCCAAGATATTTTCCCCAGGGTGGGGTCCAAAACTAGAGGTTTAAAGTGAGAGGGGAAAGATTTAAAAGGGACCTGAGGGGCAACGTTTTCACACAGGATGGTGTGTGTATGGGATGAACTGCCAGAGGAAATGTTGGAGGCTGGTACAATTAGAACACTGTAAAGGCGTCTGGATGGGTATATGAATAGGAAGGGTTTAAAGTGATATGGCCCAAATGCTGGCAAATG
Organism: Chiloscyllium plagiosum; assembly: GCF_004010195.1. Taxonomy (NCBI): domain Eukaryota; kingdom Metazoa; phylum Chordata; class Chondrichthyes; order Orectolobiformes; family Hemiscylliidae; genus Chiloscyllium; species Chiloscyllium plagiosum. Next base: position 41,172,719 of record NC_057737.1, on the reverse strand, counting down.
GGACTAGACTAATTTGGAATATCTGGTCGGTGTGTACGAGTTGGACCAAATGGTCTGTTTCTGTGCCATACAGCTCTGACACTTACGAACAGCTTTTTTTTATATTGTCCTCCATTATGTTCAGCCTTGGGTACAAATCAACTTGCAATGAGCTCCAGCGAAGAACCTGTTTGCAACCTAGGACTGCCTGCACTTTGCATTCAGAGGAGAGGAAATTTTGCTCCAGGAAAAGAAATGACACTTAGCAAATCAATTGTTTTAATTAACCAATGGATTAATTTGAATGGTAACAATATCTTTAGTGTAATGTATGTGATAAAAAGTATCAAGGCACCCCACAGGAATATTCTAAAACAAAGTTTTAGAAATTTCACAAACTTTAAAAATGCTCGGATGAGTGCTTGAAATGTCATAACATTCAAGGCTATGAGCGAATTACTGGAAAGTGAGATTGGTGCAGACTTGAATAGTTTTTTTTGTGCGTACAGACTCAATGGGCCTCTTCTGAACCATATGATTATATGAATTACATTGTATTGGAGGTATGCCTTACTGTATATAATTTTAGTGTATTTTGTTCCTTTATGCAGTATTGTATTTGCATGGAATTCAATACAAGTCCATTTTTTAGCTTTTTTTTAATTTGGAAAATAAAACAATGAACAAGCTTTACATTGGTAGCTGCTTTAGGAAATCTATGCTGCCCTAGTTTCTGCGTCTATATTTTTAATCTTATTTCATAAAAGAGCACAAAGGAGGTTGTTAAAACTGCTCTCAATATTTCACCAGACCCAGATGCTAATCTGTTGTTGCTCTGTAGATGGTAAGGAAACGATAATTTATCATTTTCATTACTGGTCAGCAGGTTGCTCAACTTTCCACTTGAATGAGTTCCAATCTGTTGACATCAGCAAGTATATTTTATAGAAGCAGAAAAGACACCTTTCCTTGTTGTATTGATTCCAGAGTAATTTTTAGTTTTGTGCAACTCTTTCAAGGATAAATTTGAGGGTTTCAAGTTTAAAACAATTAAAACATTCAAATTTGTTGCAGACCTAAAAATATACCTATAAATAGTTTCTACGTGAATGTAGGCTTTTTTGTGTCAATTTTTCTCACTTAAAATTTTCGAGAGTGTATCATGTCATGGAACCAGACTTGAATTGGTGGTCACCCATATCTAGATCATATGTTGGTGACCTCCATCCATATCAGAGCCTACTGCATTACTGGAAAAATGATTCTGGTTTGTTCCTTAGTATCCAAATCAGATTTACAATGTGGTAAGTTAATTTGGTGACCTTCAGGTGCAGGTATTCTGTATAGGAGCATGATGTTGGGGCAGTAACTGAGACTAAGCTCAAAAATGGTAGAACTCTGGAGTGCGGACACAGTGGGCTACCTTTAAAACAAAAGAGTTCAGGCAGTGAACATAAAAGGGAATAGAAAAGCAAAAGGAGAGCTGATAATGCCCATTAGGGACAAAAAGGGAACACAAATGGAAGCTTAGAGCATGGCTGAAAAAACTAAATGAGTAGTCAGTTCTGACATAGCGCAATAGTTATGTTCCGTGCGACCCCACATTATAAGAAAACCGCATAATAGCAGCATCATTTAAACTAATGGGGTTGGAATCATGTTTCGCCAATACAGATAAAGAAAGTTTGTGTTCTACAAATAATTATCAAAATTCTTCAATCACGTTAGAATCAATTTGCGTTGAAGAAATGTGTGTTATAGCAGTGACCAGTGGAGTGCCACAAGGATCGGTGCTGGGCCACTACTTTTTGTCATTTACATAAATGATTTGGATGTGAGCATAAGAGGTACAGTTAGTAAGTTTGCAGATGACACCAAAATTGGAGGTGTAGTGGACAGTGAAAAAGGTTACCTCAGATTACAACAGGATCTTGATAAGATGGGCCAATGGGCTGAGCAGTGGCAGATGGAGTTTAATTCAGATAAATGTGAGGTGCTGCATTTTGGGAAAGCAAATCTTAGCAGGACTTATACACTTAATGGTAAGGTCCTAGGGAGTGTTGCTGAACAAAGAGACCTTGGAGTGCAGGTTCATAGCTCCTTGAAAGTGGAGTCGCAGGTAGATAGGATAGTGAAGAAGGCGTTTGGTATGCTTTCCTTTATTGGTCAGAGTATT
>NC_057737.1:41164686-41170179 GCF_004010195.1 Chiloscyllium plagiosum | reverse complement strand
CCCCTCCCCCCACCTTATTTCAGTCCCAACCCTCGGACTCAGCACCGCCTTCTTGACCTGCAATCTTCTTCCCGACCTCTCCGCTTCCACCCCCTCTCCAGCCTATCACCCTCACCTTAACCTCCTTCCACCTATCGCATTCCTAATGCCCCTCCCCCAAGTCCCTCCTCCCTACCTTTTTATCTTAACCTGCTTGGCACACCTTCCTCATTCCTGAAGAAGGGCTTATGCCCAAAACGCGATTCTCCTGCTCCTTGGATGCTGCCTGACCTGCTGCGCTTTTCCAGCAACTCATTTTTCAGCTCTGATCTCCAGCATCTGCAGTCCTCACTTTCTCCTAAGAAATAAGATCTACCAAAGTTGTAATGAAAGAGCAGGTACTTGAAATACTGGATGGGTTAAAGCTTTACGAAGAGGAGCTAGAAAAAGTGGCTGGCTTTATTTAAAGTTCTTAGGTCACCAGGCATCCGTCAGATGCAGCTGAGGATACCAGAGGAAGAAAGGTTGAAAATCGATGAGGCACTGATGCAAATCTTCTATTCCACCTTCAAGAGAGGTGTGGTGCCAGGGGACTGTAGAATTGGAAATTATTCAGCCTCGTACAAAAAGGATGTAAAGAGAAACACAATAATAGGTAATCATTTTATCTTTGGGAATACTTTTAGAAACTATAGTTTGGGACAAAGTTACAGTCACTTGAACTCAAATCGAATCAAATTTGGTTTACTGTGCTCTTAACAAATCCTGGCTGGCTCTCCTCAATAAATCCACTTTTGTTCCAGTCCTATTCTAGCCCCAACCCACAACTCTTTCTCTAATTATACCAATGATATCATTGGTGCTGCTTCCCTCTCTTGTTTGGAATTGGAATTTCGCTTCCAATTTTCACCCCATCCTCACTTTAACCTGATCTAACTCTGATTCTTCCCTTTCCTTCCTTGACAGCTCTGTTTCCGTTTCTGGGGATTGGCTGGCCACTAATCTCCACTATAAATCAGCTAACTCCCACTGCTACCTGGACTATATATCCTCACATTCTGTTTCCTGTAAAGACCCCATTCCATTCTTACAATTCCTTTGTCTCCATCACACATGTTCTGATGAGGTCAACTTCGACAAGGGAGAGTATGAAATATCCACCACGTTCCTCAAACAAGAATTCCCCAGTACCATTGTTGACAGGGCCCTCAACCAGGTCCGGCCCATCTCCCACACTTCCACCCTCACCCCCCCTCTTCCCTCCCATAACAAGGGGAACCCTATCATCCCACCAGCATCCACATCCAGAAGATCATCAGCTGCCATTTCTGTCCCCTTCAGTGAGAGGCCATCACCAGACACTCATTCCCCTCCCCTCCCTTGTCTACCTTCCGCAGAGACTGTTCCCTCTGGGACACGCTGGTCCATTCTTCCTTCACTCCCAACACTGCCACCCTTCCCCTACCACAGCACCTTCCCCTGCAACTGCCGAAGGTTAAAACCTGTCCGTTTACCTCCTTCCCCCTCAGTATCAAAGGGTCCAAGCATACCTTCCAGGTGAAACAGCACTATATCTGCACTTCTCACGATCTAGTCTACTGCATTTGCCACTCACAATGTGGTCTCCTCTACATTGGGGAAACAAACCGTAGACTGAGTGACTGTTTCGCAGAACATCTGTGTTCTGCCCAGAAAAAAGACCATGAGCTTCATGTTGTCTGCCACTTTTAACACACCACCCTGGTCCCAAGCCAACATCTGTCTCAGGTTTGTTGCAGTACTCCAGTGAAGCTTATTGCATACTGGAAGAACAACACCTCATTTTTCGCTTAGGGACCCTGCAGCCCTCCATACTCCATACTGAGTTCAATAATTTTAGAGCCTGAAGTCCCCCATGTCCTACCCACACGCCTTGTTATTACATAGTCTGCCGTTACACACTACCTATTCTTAGCCACTAACAGTCTCCATTAACAACTATTCACCCTCCCAGCCAGATCATTATTAACTCCTTTGTCTGTCCAACTGTTCTTCCCTCTCTTTAGGCTCTATTCCCACCTAATGTTTACTATTTATCCCCACCACATACCCCATCTTCTGCATATAAATGGACATTTTCCCAACTGCCATTAGTTGTGAGGAAGGGATAACCAGGCCAGAAACATTAGCTTTGATTTCTCTTCACAGATGCTGCTAGAACTGATGAGCTTTTACAGCAACTTCTGTTTTTGTTTCTGATTTACAGAATCCACCGTTCTTTCAGTTTTTATTGTTGGAGAGGGGGTTCATCAGTTTTATGTGGTGCAGCAATTGAAGCTATGAGGCGAGGCATGTGGGACATTCTTTTGTTTTTGAAAAGAGATGGAAGAACTAATTTGCATGAAAAATATTAAATTTCTTTTATGTAGTTCATGGAAACTTAACTTTTAAATGACAAATTCTGCAAAATTTGATTTTTGCACAGTAAACTATAGACAATTCTGACAGTAATTTTCATTGCTCCAACTGGAGCAGAAAAAAAACCTCATCAGCCTTTTATCATGTTGTAAAGTAATACTGTTGTCTTGAGGGTTTAAATCTTTTGTTATACTGATAACAGATTCCATGGATAATGTTGTACTATGGTGGAATTTGAGGACAAAATACGCTATGGGTTTTTTTTTAAATCAAGTATTATTTTTCATTCTGAGTTGAGTACCATGTCCGTTTATTGTATCTTCAAATGAAATGTGATACAATTTGTTTTTATTAAATTGTAAAGTTTTAGATTTTGAAGATTGTGTGTCAGTAATCAAAGACTTAGCAGCATGATTGCTGATGAATGGTCATAGTTAAATAAGTATATTTCTCTCTTTGTCAATGGGACTGAGTACTTAACTCTCCAACGCCAGAGACACGCATAAGCTATATAAAATCTGTCTTGCCTGTCAATACACATGGATAAATTTTGCTGGTGTGTGAATGACTAATATTCTGTTTCTATTATATAGAAACCATTTTTAAAAATGCAGTAAATGTAAGATGGAGTTTAATAGGACTGTTCTAATCTCAGTTTTCTTCTAAATTTGCCTTATTGTGTGGAGGGATGTCTGGGCTATTTAGTGGAATTTAGTAATTATCTTCACAATCTCACAAGTGGTGACTTGTTTTAGAAATCTGTTATAAATACTTCCTGAAGCAATTAGTTTTGTTTATAATAAATCTAATATAAATTAAGTCTTTTATCTCAATGATCTGCTTACTGGGTGGGGGGGGGGGAAAGAGTAGATTTTCAACTTGATTGCCTGAAAAATAATCTTAACAACCAATCTACCCACTGAAAAACCAACCCAATTTCTACTCTGTTGTTTTCGGTGGCAATTTTGAACCAAAAGATCCCCACACTCTCTATTTTCTGGACTAAGCACATGTGCAGGTTCAGTATCAATATGTATACTAAGATTCAAGTTATCCTGCTCCTTCTCAGGCCATGCTCTAACAATATCTTGCCCATTGACTTGGCATTGAGCAGAATATGGATATTGTTAAGATCAGTGTAGGTCACAAAGTTTTGATTTCTAACTCCTCCTTAGCCATTTAGTACAGCAGAAAGAGTTAGGTCAAGTGTATTTAGGTGTATGTAAACTTTTTAATAGTGTGATCAGTTGTACTTTTGATAAAACCTTGCTAGCATTGTAAAGTTTTAGAAGTGTACAGTCTCATCCTCTCAGAATTTAACTAGCGCTAGAAACATTCTTCAAAACTGTTTTTTTAGCATCTCTTTTAAAATTTGTCTTCTGATCTTTATTTTGCTAACTGTACGTGTTTAAACTTCATTTATAATTCCTGGTTTAAATTCTCAGCGAATATTCTTCATTTGTTAAAGAACTACTAGTTGCCTTGTTTAAAGATAGAACAATAAGATTCTTTATTCAGGATTCTGTGTTGGGTCAGATACCTGATGACAGCAAGTCTCCCTTGGAAAAATTAACAAAAACTCTTCTTGAGAAGCTGTCAGCATGATGAACTGAGAGCGCTTTTCCTTTTGTCACTCACTGCAAGATCTGGGACAGACGAGTTTTGTTATATTGGGGATCAAAGTTTAAATTGTCTGGAATAAGACCCTCTGAGATAAATGGTAAATTTCTTAAGATAATGTATGACAATAATATCAATATTGATGATCAGTATTTTTAGAAGAGAGAATTTGGTGACATATTAAATGCATGTCATTGTATTCTGGCACAATAATTGAGGAGGGCTATAGAAACTGTTAAGAAAGAGTAAGATTTAATGTAGATTCTGCCTTGGGGTTGTTATAATACCAGTTAATGTTACTGCCTATCAAGGACCTGGCTTGATAGATTTAAATTTTATTTGTTCTGGTTTTAACCAGAAATGCAAGCACATAGTGCTTTAAAAACAAAAAAAAAGAAGTTTATAACAAAAGGATTGAAGATAACAATAGAACAACCCAAACCACAGTATCTACTTATTTTGAAAATGCAAAGATTTTACACACCGCTTAAAAGACAAATTGAAAAGAAGCAAAACCTGAAATGTAATATCTAAACTACTACTGGTACAGCTCCCAAAAACACCACTTGCATAATACTGAAAACAGAATGCCTACATCTAACACTTTTTGGGAGGTATAAGTCACTTGCTGCTTCAACCTTTTAGACTGGAACTGTGATTGCTTCTTATTGGAACGATCACACACCACAGCTTCAGGGAACTCGACTTAAAAACCTTGAAAGAAAGGTTATTAATCCTGATAGTGTTAGTCCCAGACCAAAAGCATCTTTTTCATGACGTGGAAGAACCAGTGATGGACTGTGGTGGACAAAGTTAAAAATCAGAGCTGAAAAATGTGTTGCTAGAAAAGCGCAGCAGGTCAGGCAGCATCCAAGGAGCAGGAGATTTGACGTTTCGGGCATAAGCCCTTCTTCAGGAATGAGGAAGGTGTGCCAAGCAGGCTAAGGGAAAAGGTAGGGAGGAGGGACTTGGGGGAGGGGCGTTGGGATGCGATATGTGGAAGGAGGTTAAGGTGAGGGTGATAGGGCGGAAAGGTCGGGAAGAAGATAGCAGGTCAAGAAGGCGGTGCTGAGTCCGAGGGTTGGGACTGAGATAAGGTGGGGGGAGGGGAAATGAGGAAGCTGGAGAAATCTGCATTTATCCCTTGTGGTTACAGGGTTCCTAGGCGGAAGATGAGGCACTCTTCCTCCAGGCGTCGTGTTGCCATGGTCTGGCAATGGAGGAGGCCAAGGATCTGTATGTCCTTGGCAGAGTGGGACGGGGAGTTAAAGTGTTCTGCCACGGGGTGGTTGGGTTGGTTGGTGCGGGTGTCCCAGAGGTGGTCTCTGAAACGTTCCGCAAGTAGGCGGCCTGTCTGCCCAATGTAGAGGAGGTCACATCGGGTGCAGCGGATGCAGTAAATGATGTGTGTGGAGGTGCAGGTGAATTTGTGATGGATATGGAAGTGTCCCTTGGGGCCTTGGAGGGAAGTGAGGGGGGAGGTGTGGGCGCAAGTTT
>NC_057737.1:41146556-41164079 GCF_004010195.1 Chiloscyllium plagiosum | reverse complement strand
TCTAGGTAGCTGTGGGAGTCGGTCGGTTTATAGTAAATGTCCGTGTCGATTTGGTCACCCGAGATAGAAATGGAAAGGTCTCGGAAGGGGAGGGAGGAGTCTGAGGCGGTCCAGGTCAATTTGAGGTTGGGGTGGAAGGTGTTGGTAAAGTGGATGAACTGTTCAACCGGGAGTTCTTGGACTAAGGGGGACAGGACCATGTCGAGGTATGCAGAGATGAGTTCAGTGGGGCAGGAGCAGGCTGAGACAATGGGTCGGCCGGGGCAGTCAGGTTTGTGGATTTTGGGCAGGAGGTAGAAATGGACGGTGCGGACTCCCCACCTACATCCAGTTCCAGGAGGACCAATTCCAATATCGATCAGCCCAGATGTCCTCCTCCTTCAAAGACCGCAATTTCCCCTCAGACGTGGTTGACAAAGCTCTCTACTGCATCTCCTCCACTTCCCGCTCCTCTGCCCTTGAACCCCAACCCTCCAGTCACCACCAGGACAGAACCCCACTGGTCCTCACCTACCACCCCACCAACCTCCAGATACATTGTATCATCCTTCGCCATTTCCGTCACCTCCAGACAGACCCATCACCAAGGATATCTTTCCCTCCCCTCCCCTATCAGCGTTCCGCAAAGATCACTCCCTCCGCAACTCCCTCGTCAGGTCCACACCCCCCCACCAACCCAACCTCCACTCCCGGCACCTTCTCCCGTAAGAAATGCAAAACTTGCGCCAACACCTCCTCCCTCACTTCCCTCCAATGTCCCAAGGGCTCCTTCCATATCCATCAGAAATTCACCTGCACCTCCACACATATCGTTTACTGCATCTGCTGCACCCGATGTGGCCTCCTCTACATTGGGGAGACCAGAACGTTTCAGAGAACACCTCTGGGACACCCGCACCAACAAACCCAAACGCCCCGTGGCGGAACACTTTAACTCCCGCTCTGCCAAGGACATGCAGATCATTGGCCTCCTCCATCGCCAGACCATGGCAACACGACACCTGGAGGAAGAGCGCCTCATCTTTCGCCTAGGAACCCTCCAACCACAAGGGATAAATGCAGATTTCTCCAGCTTGCCTCATCTTCCGCCTCGGAACCCTCCAACCACAAGGGATGAATGCAGATTTCTCCAGCTTTCTCATTTCCCCTCCCCACCTTATCTCAGTCCCAACCCTCGGACTCAGCACCGCCTTCTTGACCTGCAATCTTCTTCCCGACCTCTCTGCCCCCACCGCCTCTCCGGCCTATCACCCTCACCTTAACCTCCTTCCACCTATCGCATTTCCAACGCCCCTCTCCAAAGTCCCTCCTCCCTACCTTTTATCTTAGCCTGCTTGGCACACCCTCCTCATTCGTAAAGAAGGGCTTATGCCCGAAACGTCGATTCTCCTGCTCCTTGGATGCTGCCTGACCTGCTGCGCTTTTCCAGCAACACATTTTTCAGCTCTGATCTCCAGCATCTGCAGTCCTCACTTTCTCAAAGTTAAAAATCACACAACAGCAGGCTATAGTTCAACAGGTTTATTTGGAAGCACTTTGAAGCGTTGCTTCTTCAGGTGGTTGTGAAGAATAAGGCCACTTTATGGTCTTATTCTCCACAACCACCTGAAGAAGGTACAGCACTCTGAAAGCTAGTGCCTTCAAATAAACCTGTTGGACTATAACCTGGTGTTGTGTGCTTTTTAACTTTGTCCAACTTTTTCACTTCAAGATAATCAAACTTACTAAACCTGTCCTACCCTGATCTGGAATATAGTTCTATATAGCTACCCTGTTCAAAGATTTCATGGAACTAACACATTGGAAGTCAAAAGTGGAATAAGTCTCAGTTACGGGCATTTCCTAAGCTTAAAAAAATTTCCAGAATTCTCTAACAAACCTTTTGGGGATCCACTATTTATCATTCTGGGAAAATTGTCCATTAGTGCACAAACCCTTTTGCTATACAGCCAGGCCTCAAAAACTGTGAAGGATCTATCATGGTTACAGAAATGCCTGCAAATGAACTATTAACTTCAGACATACAAAAATGCCCACGGATTACCAAATAAAAAACCAAACCCAAACCATCCAAATAGCATTGGGAAATCTATATTTAAATCCTACATTTTATATTGCAGATGTGTACTACTACTGAGATTTTAAATTTACATTAAATTCTGAGAGACTGCATGATGGTCAGATGGCAGGAAAAAAGAAGCAAGAGAAACTAGCATAAAAAGCAGCGAAGAATTGTTTTGCTTAGATGAATAGCTTGCTTCATGCCCAGTTAAACAGCAATTTTAGGCTCATTATGGCCTCAAAAGGGGCTAAAATCATTTTCTATCCATGTAGATTTGTTGCCAAGGCTGAAAAATGTGTAGTGAGATCAACTTTAGTAGTAACTAAATTCGTTGCAGAATTCATTACAAACATTTGCTTGATAAATTTTGGTTGGGACATGCAAAGAGTTAAATTTTGAAATATTTTAAAATTACTGTAATAAGGCCAAACAACTGTAATTTCTCTGGAACTGTTCTGGACTCTGTTCAGTATAACTGAGATGTTTAACTGCCATTGACATGCAACTGCAACATTTAACCACAATGAATTCGGGGAATACAACATGTTTCTGTTGTGTGAGACACAGAATGAACCAAAGCAGTAATGTTCTTTGCATTTTAGTTATTAGTTAATTATGTTTCGATTGACTTTTTTTTGTTGTTGAGACTTGTTTCCACTAAAAACCTTAATCTAAAAGCTTGTTTTGACAGTTGTAAGGAATCGTATTTAATAATAACTGTTGAACGTTCCAGTATTATCGGACTGAAAAACCTTACTTGTGCCATCCCTCCAATACTACCCGAGTTTTGAAACAAAAATTCTCTCCAACCCTGGCTTGTTTGCAATTATGATGTTTTGCAAGCTCAATTTGTCTTTGAGATCAATACTTCATCTGTATGTATTTTGGTTGTATCATATCTGGACTTGTTAATATTTGGGAATTTGGTCACTTGTGTAAGTATGTCTAAGTGACCCAGTGGGTTATATTTGTATTGTACCAATTCCAACCCACCATCTGTGTGGAAGCAAGATCTACTTCCTCATATTTTAAGAAATTGTGCAAACTCAACCATTGATCAATAAAGTGATACTTAAATGCAGGACCAAAGGTTGAGTATGTTGGGTTCAGCTTTAGGACCATAAGAGCATGTGGGGGGAAAGAAAATCTTCCACTTTTTGCACTTATGAATGAAAATAAATTTTACCTGAGTAATTAGAACATTGGGTTGTCCAGAGGGCTCATCCTGTATTGTATCTTCCAATGAAAAATCCATTTGCTGGAACCTGCTTCAACTACCGATTTCCTAGGTGTGTCAAATATATTAAAATTGATTAAACAATGAGTTTTCTGTTTGCTTCAAATTGAAAATGTATCTGATTTAGCAGCCCTTCCAGCCAAATGTAGCTAAGTCATTCACCATCAGTTTTTAAGACTGGCACTGTCATTTTATAAAAATATCATTGTAGATTTTTAAAACGGAAAGCAATTATGATTCACTTGGACATTGGGTTGTGAAGTGACTGTGTACAGAAAGTCAGCCAGATCAAGTTGCAAAGCTGTTAGTTGGGCAATCACAGTATTCTTGCCTTTATGTAAATAGATTCTTGTAAAAATTCACGTGAGAATTGACAAGATTTGAATACATTTGATAGCACTGTTTTTCACATAAAGAACACTAACATAAATGAGTTGCTGAATAGTGCAAAACATCATAATTTTAAATGGAATTAAATCATTTAATGATAGAGATATTACAATATTGGCTTGTGGCAACAATCTAATGCATTGCTTTCCAAACATTTTGCACTGTGAGCCTAGTTTGAGCCTTGAAAATTGTCCTGACCTCTCCTTGGTGACAGCTGAGAGAGTGTGGGAGACCAGAAAACCCACCTGACTGTTTTTACTTGAACAGAGTTTGGGACTCCACAATAGGTCATTTTAGACCACAGCCGCCATTTTTTTAATAAATGCACAGATTTAAAGGGGCTTCTCAACTGTTAACACTAGGAGCTTGAGAGCAACAATTGCTGCCTTACAGCTTGCAGAACAAAATCTTGTCTGGTCTAAAGTTTGAGAAGTCATGATCTGATGGGCACGGTGGCACAGTGGTTAGCACTGCTGCCTCACAGAACCAGAGACCTGGGTTCAATTCCCATCTCAGGCAACTGTCCCTGTGTCTGTGTGGGTTTCCTCCGGGTGCTCCGGTTTCCTCCCACGGTCCAAAGATGTGCAGGTTAGGTGAATTGGCCATGCTAAATTGCACCTAGTGTTAGGTGAAGGGATAAATGTGGCGGAATGGGTCTGGGTGAATTTCGGAGGGTTGGTGTGGGCTTGTTGGCTCAAGGACCTTTTTCCACACTAAGTAATCTTAATTACACCATCATAGATTACTTCTTTTTCACTATATTGTTTACAAAATTGAGCTAAGGCATCATGATTTGTTCAGTTCTTCAGGTGTTGCAGTTTATGGATTGTTATTAATTTCACATCTTTTACTTCAGATTTGTATCTTGTTGTCTTATTTTATAATTGTTAGTTCCAATAGTTTTACAAATCAAGAGCCTGGATTACCTGAAAAGGGAGCATACGCAGGGTTACCGGGAGTAGGCGAGAGAATTTTGTTATTGCCTTAGTTTAATTTCAGTTTTTGTACCTGCATCCTTAGATTGTGGTATAATTTCTTTGGGTTGTATGACAGTGCGAAATCCCCATGGTGTTGATAATGTATCATTTGGAAGATGCATTCCACCACCAGAGACCCAACATGAGAATGTTCCACATTGATTTTTTTTTAAAAAATTGATATTTATGAGAAAGAAAACATTTTTCAAAAGTGAGTCCCTTTTGATTAAAATAAAAGTCTGTACAACTTATACATAATCTGAACTTTCAACATCTTTTCTCCACCAGCACCCTACACCCAAAATCCTAACACAACTACCCCTCCACACTTCACTTCAGCTCTGAAGAGTTATCTAGACTCAAAACATTAGCTTGCTCTCCATGGATGTTGTTTGACCTGCTTTGATCTCCAGCATTTGTTGTTTTCAGCACAGATTCCAGCATTTATAATTATTTGCTCCTACATATACTTGATTTTTCTTTCCTCTGTTGTTGATATTGCAAGTAAGTTGTTCACAGCAGGGAATGTGATTCAAGTACTTACTTGAACACACACAAATCAGCCAATCATGAATTGGTTAATGATCAAAATGATTTTTAACTGATAGAATACATATAAAATTACTTTTGGTGAAATGATGTTTGAGAAATTTTTCAAGAATCGATTCTATCAAAATGTCTCACTTTACACCAACAGCTTAAGCATTCTATCATTCTGAGCATTAAGTACTGTGAGAATATGTACTGGAGTATTTTATTTTCAAAGATACTCATTGAGTCAAGGAGCATGAGGGAAGTGAACCTTACGAAATCTAACTATAAATTGAATAGCTGTTGGTAATGTTAAAGTAAAGATAAGGAAAGCAAAGTGCAAAAGCCAAAATGATTTTAAAAAATGAGTAAAATTACTCAAATTGAGAGAAAACCATAACTGACAGAAGATAAATTATAAATAATAGCTGAAGATGCAAAGTTATCCCTACTGAAATGTTCACATTTTTCGTGATTCAGTGTAGGCATTCAATTAGAGTGCATTTTCTGCATAGTTCACTAATGTTAAGCTGTATTTAGTGTGGTCAAGTAGAGGTCTTCAAGTATGTGTCAAAGCTAATTTTTTTTCATTGGCCAACATTTATTTCTTAACAGAAATGACTGGAGAAACTCTGCAGATCTGTCAGCAGCTCTGGAAGAAAGCAGAATTAATGTTTCAGATCCAGTGACCCTTCAGAACAACCAGACCTGCTTTCATTTTCCAGTAATTTCTGATTGTGTTTTTGATTTCCAGCATCTGCAGTTCTTTGTTTTTATTACCCAATACTTGTTACCCATCTCTAGTTGTTCTTGAGAAGGTGGTGATGAGCAGCAGTCTATGTGCTCTAACTAGTGGGAGAGTTATCACATCATTGATTTAGATAAGCTATTTTCTAATAAAACAAAAGGAGTGGCAAAGGTGTTTGCTCTAGTGGCCCTGTTCTCAAATATTTATCTGAAAATGTTTATAATTTTAACAGTTCAAATTCAGAGCTAAAATTGCTTTTCTCTGGAGTTAAGTATTAAAGCACAATGTGTGATAGGATTCTAAAGTCCCTATCTCTTGACTACAAAGAATTGAAAGCAAAGGACAAGACATCAGCATCATGCAATTCTGGTTGCAGTTTCAATCGCTTACTTTCTTGCATTTGTGACAGTTAATACTATAGAATTTTAAACTGGTAATTATTTGAAATAGAATTTCCTTTACAATGAGGAATCGGTTTGGGCCTGTGATTTTTAAATTGCGAATGTTATTTTGATATTGATTGAATTTATTATAACAGGATATAATGCACAAATTTTGTTGTGTTTTCCCAAAACATTTTTGATGCTTTCCCTGAACCCCTTAGGTCTTGTAATATCATATGCAATATCTTTTGTTGGTTTGGAAAAGGATGCTGTTGAAAGTTTCGAGATATGTGGTTCTGATAAGTATTAAGTTGATGACAGGATACTGAAAAAGTATTGGTGACTACTTGTCTGGGGAAGCATATTGGATCCTTTGATTCAAGAGAGACATTATAATTTGGATTAGCAATGAGAGTAATTTCTAGATATCTGCATTTATCATATGTATGGTTGCTGTCAATTTTATACAGGGGTTAGTATGTATGTTGACAGGCTCACAGTGATCACTACCTTTAATTTTGAACCTATATGTAATGTTGGAAATAACTGTGAAATTCTTAAATGGAATAGAAGAGCAGTAAGCTCAAAAGATCATTATGTTATTTGCATAGGGCAGATTATTGGTGCATTTGGATTGCTGTGAAAGAAAGGAACCTTGCCATTATTTTGCACCTTTCATAACCTCTAGATTGTAGAATCATAAAATTCCTGCATGTGGAAAGAAGCCATTTGCCCCATGGAGTGGGCACCAACCCTCCAAAGAGCCTCTTCACAGATCCTTACCCTATCCCGGTAACCCTGCATTTACCATGGCTAATCCACCTGGCCTACACTTCCCTAGACACTATGGGGCAATTTAGCATGGAGAAAGTGAGGACTGCAGTTGCTGGAGATCAGAGCTGAAAATGTGTTGCTGGAAAAGCGCAGCAGGTCAGGCAGCATCCAAGGAACAGGAGAATCGACGTTTCGGGCATAAGCCCTTCTTTAGCCCTGAAGAAGGGCTTATGCCCAAAACGTCGATTCTCCTGTTCCTTGGATGCTGCCTGACCTGCTGCGCTTTTCCAGCAACACATTTTCGGCAATTTAGCATGGCCAATCAACCTAACCTGTGGTAGGAAACTGGAGTACATAACAGAAATACATGCAGACATTGGGAGAACGTGCAAACTCCACACAGCCAATTACCCAAGGTTGGAATCAAACTCTGGTCCCTGGCAGAGCAGTGCTACTTTGCTATCATAAAGCATTTTGCAGCTAAATTAGCGTAGTCAGACATACCCTGCTCCTCCACAGAGTGTGCTGTTTAATCCGAACGTGAAACTAATATAGAGTTAACTGATTTATTGTGATCTTAAACTAATTGCACACTAGTGTTTCTGTAAAGACCAATGGATATGTTGAGCCTCATTTAATCTTCTTCAATCTGAGTTTTAAAATTGTATGAAGTCTTAATTTAATGCTGAACCAGCTGAGTAGAACTGAAATTCCTTTGCTATTAACAGCTATGTTCCTTCAGATGATTAAAGGTTGGATTGTTTAAAAATTATTTTAAGTATAGCCATTGTAATTAAGGAAAAGAGACACACAGTAAATTTTGCACACTGCAAGGTCACATTTTAATATGTGAGATAATATTGAAGTAATCTCTAGTTGGTTGAGAATAAACATTAGCACAGTCACTAGGAGAGCACACTAGTGTTTAACCCCACCTAAGAAAACTGATGGTCCTCTGTTAAAGAGTTTTGAAGAGACACCTCTTATGGTGCTGCATTCCTCCAATAATCCACTGAAGTGTCAGTCTATCTTATGTAGGGAAGTGTTCCAACATAATTGGTTGTATGGGTGTTAGTGAGACCACACCTAAAGTATTGCTTATAATTTGGGATTCCTGCTTGAGGGATGTAGTGTGGGAGGCAGCTCAGGATGTTCACTAGATTGCTTCTGGAACTGTTTAGGCCTATGCTTTCTTGAGTTTAAAAGAATAAGAGGAGATCTTAATTGAGGCAAAAAGGATGCTAAAAGGGATTGCCAGTGGATGTTGAAATAATTTATCCTTTTGAGGTAATCTAGAACAAGCAGTTATAGTTTTCGGATGGTGATAGCAGATTTAAAACCGATGAAGAGAAATGTGTGGAATTCAGTATCCTAGAATGCAATGGATGCTGGGATATTGAGTAAGTTGAAGGAGATGGACAGATTTTTAATGGTAATGGTTTGAAGAATTATGGAGTGCTTGCAGGAAAGTGGAGTCAAGGCCACGATGAGATCAGCCATGATTGTATTGAATGGCAGAGCAGGCTTGAGGGGATGAATTGTCTACTCCTATTTCTTATAATTTTATGTATGCAAGTCTATGGAATTGACATTTTGACTTAATCAAGTATACTGCTACTGAGCCAAAACTGACTCGTGGGAAAACCGATTTATTACTAGTAAGGGTAATGGTTAATCCATCAAGTATCTCAACTTTGTGAAGTGAAACTCCTTGAAAACTGATGTTTGTCATGGGGAGTAGGTTTATTATTGGAAGTAGCTTTGTGAGCAACAAGCAAGCATATCCATTTGTAAGTTTCTTATTTCTGCTTTGCTAGTTATTTTCCCATCTTTTTTTTAATACATCTTCTCGGAGAAACAGTAAATGTCTTGAGGTTTTTTGTCTGCAGTTTCATTAATTTATCAATTGAATGTTTTCTGTTTTGTTACGGTTTCCATGAATATCTTCTTTTCATTAATCCTTGGATATCTATCTGAAGCATTAGCTCTAGGTCTCCTCCTATAAATACTGCCTGAGCAACTGAGCATTTCTAGCATCTATATTATTTTGCTTCAGTGAACTATTTGTAAGCCAGTTTTTCTCTTAATTGGTACAGTTAAACCAGTTTATAATGTCCTATTTGTTGCATTTACTCTGGTTGCCATCTGACAACTAATTTGATGGAGAAGGCAGTGCAAGCCTGCGGTATACAGCCAAGCAGCAATTTAGAAGGAGATTACTGAGATGGAGTATAAAGTGATATGGATCTGAAGCATTAGTTTAAATTTTTGGTACATAATTATTAAAAGTATTGGCAAAGTTTGATTTTAAATTAGTAAACAATTGTATTGTATGACAAATATCCCTTGTCATCATACTATTTTATAGCTGTGGTTGAATTTCTCAGCAAGAAATATTTGACAATTTTGCTGTTGTGTGTTAAATTTGGAATAAGAACTGCTAACTATTCATTCGTATGTTAAATAAACTGACAACCATAGCAGTTTATAAATTGATACTTGCGATTGTTATATCAGAGGACAATATGTTTGCTGAGAAGTAGTTACAGTGATTGAATTGCTAAATGTTTGCATAGTTCATTTTGTACAGTATATAAAAATGAACACATTCCAGTCTGTTTAAAAAGCACCTTGATGGGTTTATTTTTCTCAATGTTATCTCATTACTTGCTGTTCAGACTGCAGATGTTGACAATAGAAAATCTGGGAAAGCTTCTAAATGACATTACTGAACTAATTACTTTTTATTTTAAGTACTTAAGCACTCTGACAAGGCTGCCCTGGAGGTTAATGGTTGCTGTAATCAGTGCCACTAAACACTTACGCTTGTGATATTTATAATCTGCTATTTAGCCTAAATAATTCTCAATTTCGGGTCCAACATAATGCAGTTTGGGACACATGGGGCTGAATCAGGCTAGAATAGAGGTGGATCAGTTTAAAAATTCAGTCAACTTATGCTGTAGAATTCGAAGTACTGTGTATGTTTTCATCACCTGCCCAGGTGAGGGTGGGCCTCAGAACAGGCCTGCACCTGTTATTAGCCCAATTAAGCTCATCGCGAGCTTATTAAAAGCCCATCTCTTCCAATCTTCCGAATTTCCTGGAAGAGGCTGAGGTTTCACAAATGGCTGTATCACACCAGCTGCATAGAGGTGAGGATCATATCTGGTGCAACTCTAGCAAAGTGTGTAACAAGGTAATTGAAGATTCTGTTTTAAGTTTAAAAGGATGAACACTGAAGTTAATATTTCATCAGCTTTCCAGAGGTTTTGTACAAAACATTCTTGCTCCCAGATAATAAAGGCAAGTTTCCCATGTGACATTTTAACACCTTATCTATCTGCCCTGCTACTTTATGCACACCAAGAATCTAATTTCAGTGCAAAAACAAATTGTTGACAAAACTCCGCAGATCTGGCAGCATCTTTGGGGAGAAAGCAGATTTAATGTTTCAAGTCTGGTGATTCTTCATCAGAACTGGTAGCTGGGAAGAAAAGAGGTATATATGCTGAAGATGAGATTGGGAGTGGGTGAGGGAAGAGGATAGGTGGAGGGACTGCCCAGAGAGAGGGAGATGTGCAAGTAATAAACAGACAAGGGGATAATTGATAGTAGGCCAGGACAGAAGAGAAGCTGAATAACAGAAAGTAGGAGAGAATGGATCAGCTGTGCTGAAAGCAACCCATGTCATGACAGGAGAAAGTGAGGACTGGAGATGAGCGTGAAATTATTGCATTCCCAGCTACCTTCCCCTTCCCCAGCCCCACCCCCCTCCCATTTTTCTTACAGCCCCCCAGCCCACAAATCTGATTCCCAAGGGCTTATGCCCAAAATGTCAGTTCTCCTGTTCCTTGGATGCTGCCTGACTCGCTGTGCTTTTCCAGCATCCCACTCTTGACAGAACCAGCATGTAGCAGTGGGTAAAAAAACATGTGGAAGGATAGAATCAGTCTCTAAAGCTATTGAACGTGTTGAATCCTAGAGGCTACAGGTTCTCCGCTGGAAAATGAGATGCTGCTCTTTGAGTTTTCACTGAGGCTTGCTGGAACACCGCAGCAGGCCTGTGACAGAAATGGTGTGAGAATACATGGTATGTTGAAGTGGCAGGCAACTGGAAGCTCAGGGTCATTTTTACAGACACAACGATTTACAAAATGATTACCCAGTCTGCATTTCATCTCCCCAGTGTAGAAGAGGTTACACTATATACAACGAATACAGTGTGCTAGACTGGATGAACTGCAGCTAAATCGCTGCTTCACCTGGAAAGGCTGTCTGGGACCTGAATAGTGAGAAAGGAGAAAGTTACAGGCAGGAGTTACTCCTTTTGCAGTTGCATTGGGACGGTGTTGTGCAAGTGTGGGGAGGTATTGGGAATAGAAGAGTGGATCAGGGTGTTCAGAAGGGAATGGTCATAGGGGAAGGGCACATGTGTTTAGTCATTGCCTGCTACTGGAGGTGACAAATAGCAGCTAACAATCCTTTGGTTGTGGAGGCTAGTGAGGTGATATTATCAATATTATGAAAATAGTACTAGGAATGATTTGGGATTCCTCAGAGAGTGATATCTAATGACACAAGACTTCTTTCCCAAAGTTCTTGCCTTCTCATACTTCTAGACTGAAGTAGAAGGTAATTTTGCATCTCATATGGCCAGAACGAGAACAGTTCATACTAGATTAGTTTTCTTTCAAACTTTTTGTAGGTTTAGTTTTAGTCTCATTCCCAAAAACAATTTAATTAAATGGCATTTCACACCTGAGTTATACTGTTTTTAAGCCTAGCAGGGTTGGTTAGTTCAATTGGCTGGATGGCTGGTTTGTGATTGAGTGATGTCAGCAGCGTGGGTTCACTCCCCACACCAGCTGAGATTAACATGACGGACCCTCTTTCTGAACCTCTCCTCTTACCTGCGGATTGGTGATCCTTCAGTTTAACCACCACCAGTCGTATCTCTCTAATGAGCCAGCAGCCTTATAGTCCGGTAAGGACTACGGCAACTCCACCTTTACTTTTATTGAGTCTTAAGCCCCACAATTCCTGTGCTAGCAGCAAGTAAAGTTTTGAACTAAAGATATTTTTGGAGTTAGCAAATTCACCAGTCATCCACTACTAACCCTTACCTGTTGCTATTCTCTATTGACCATGTTGCTTATTGCTTACTGCTCTACAGAAACTTGCTCAGTTTGTTTTCTGTTAGTTTAAAGTTTGCGCCACCAAAGTCTTTGCTCCCACAGGAAATGGTACTTCCACCTTTTGTGACTAAGTCATTGCATCAGTTACACTTCTTCAGGTCAAGAAACCACATAGCAGTCAATCATGGTCAAAGAGCAGTAATTGCATGGAAAACCGCAAAGCTCATAAGCCGTATGTTGACAGTCACTGAAGATGTACTGGTTGGTCCCAGGTTACACCTACAAAACATCTAGCATGTTAAAAATGTTATCAGAACAACAATGCATAAAACAATGAATAGGAAGGTTTTTCTAAAAATGCCAGCTTGTGATGCTGAGCTTCACGTGTTACAGATTTGTTTAACGATGTGCAATGGCTGGCAGTTGCTGGCTGATTTGCACACAAGTTTTAAGTGCCACCTGCCACAGAGATGTGTCATAACATGCCTGAATAGGTTCATTCCAAAACAAAATAAAGGAACAGCCAGCCTTTTCTATCCTGAATGTTTCTTCTATCTTGGCCTGAAATCTGCTGCACCCAAAGACTTGACTACCAGAGGATGATGGGAGTGCTTTTTAAAGGGGAGATGAGTGACTTTCAGCCACTGAGTGAGAATGGTGGGAATTGCAAGGATTTTTGAAAAATGATTTGTTTGTTGCCTTTTTTGCAGCAGTAATAAGATCTCAGATATCTGAATGTTGGGCCACACCCTGTATTAGGCAATAAGTGTGGATTTAAAGAGACCTCAGCTATTTGATGCTCAGTTCATTTTAATGTTCCCAACATTGATTGGGATACACTTAGTGTCAGAGGTCTAGATGGGCAGAATTTGTAAGAAGCATCCAGGAGAGTTTTCTAGAGTGGTATGTCAATAGTCTGACGAGGGAAGGGGCCACATGGGACCTGGTGTTGGGGAATGAGCCAGGCTAAGTGGTAGAAGTTGCGGTGGGGGATTTCTTTGGGAACAGTGGCCACAATTCTGTACATTTTAGAATACTCAGACAAAGATGAGAGTGGTCCTAAGGGAAGAGTACTAAACTGGGCCAAGGCCAATTATATCAAAATTAGGCAGGATCTAGGAAATGTGGATTGGACACAGCTATTTGAAGGGAAGTCCACATTTGATATGTGGGAGGCTTTCAAAAATAGTGCAGGATTGGCATGTCCTGTTGAAAGCAAAGAATGGGAAAGGTAAGGATCATGAACCATGGATGACAGGAGAAATCGTACGACTAGCCAAGAGGAAAAGGGAAGCATACATAAGGTCCAGGCAGCTAAGAACAGAACGGGCCCTGGAGGAATATCTGGAGAATAGGACCAGTCTTAAGGAATCAAGTGGATTAAAAGTGTTCATGAAATAGCTTTAGCAAGCAGAATTAAGGAGAATCCCAAAACGTTTTATTCTTACATAAGAAGCAAGCAGGTAACTAGAGAAAGGATTGTTCCACTAAAAGGTAAGGAAGGTGGGCTGTTTGTCAAACCTGAGAAAATGAGCGAGATTCTGAATGATTACTTTGCATCAGTGTTCACTGAGGAGAGGGACATGATGAATGTTGAGATTAGAGATAGAAGTTTGATTACTCTGGATCACGTTGACATAAGTAGGGAAGATGTGTTGGGTAGGCTCGAGGTTATTAAGGTGGACAAATCCCCAGGACCGGATGAGCTCAATCCCAGGTTGCTGAGGGAGGCACGAGAGGAAATAGCTGAGGCCACGACAGATATCTTTGTAGCATCTTTAAACACCACTGAGGTGCAGGAGGACTGGAGGATTGCTCATGTTATCCCCCTGTACAAGAAGGGTAATAGGGATATTCTGGGTAACTACAGACCAGTGAGCCTGACATCAGTGGTGGGAAAGTTGCTGGAGAAGTACTGAGGGATATAATCTATTTATATTTGGAAAAGAATGGCTTATCAGTGATAGGCAACATGGTTTTGTGTGAGGGTGATCGTGCCTTACCAACTTAATAGAGTTCTTTGAGGAAGTGACCAAGTTGATAGATGAAGGAAGGGATGTTGATGTCATATACATGGACTTTAGTAAGGCGTTCGATAAGGTTCCCCATGGTAAACTAATGGAGAAAGTGAAGTCACATGGTGTGCAGGTGTTCTAACTAGGTGTCTAAAGAACTGGTTGAGCAACAGGAGACAGAGGGTAGAAGTTGAAGGGAGTTTCTTGAAATGGAGAAAAGTGACCAGTGGTGTTCCACAGGGATCAGTGCTGGGGCCACTGTTGTTTGTAATATACATAACTGATCTGGAAGAGGGCACTGTTGGTATGATCAAGTTTGCAGATGATACGAAGATTGGTGGTGTAACAGAAAGCATAGGGGACTGTCAAAGAATACAGGAGAATGTAGATAGACTGGAGAGTTGGGTGGAGAAGTGGCCGATGGAGTTCAATCCAGATAAATGTGAGGTGATGCATTTTGGGAAGTCTAATTCTAGAGCAAATTATACAGTAAAAGGAAGAACCTTGGGAAAAGCTGATGGGCAAAGAGATCTGGGAGTTCACGTCCATTGTATCCTGAAGGTTGCTGCATAGGTGGATAGAGTGGTCAAGAAGGCATATAGTATGCTTGCCTTCATTGGACGGGGTATTGAGTGTAAGACCTGGCAAGTCATGTTAAAATTGTACAATATATTGGTCCGGGAGCATTTAGAATACTGTGTACAGTTCTGGTTGCTGCATTACCAAATGGATGTGGATGCTTTGGAGAGAGTGCAAGAAGGTTTACGAGGATGTTGTCTGGTATGGAAGGTGCTGGTTATGAAGAGAGGTTGAGTCGGTTAGGATTGTTTTCATTTAAAGAAAGGAGATTAAGTGGGGACCTGATTGAGGTTTACAAAATCATGAAGGGTATAGACAGAGTAGATAGAGATAAGTTTTTTCCCAAAGTGAAGGATTCAATAACGAGAGGTCACGCTTTTAAGGTGAGAGGTGAAAAGTTTAAGGGGATACGCGTGGCAAGTACTTTATACAGAGTGCCTGGAACACGTTGTCAGCAGAGGTAGTAGAGGCAGGCACAGCAGATTCATTTAAGATGCGTCTTGACAGATGCATGAGTAGGTGGGGAGCAGAGGGATAAAGATTCTTAGGAATTGGGCGACAGGTTTAGACAGTGGATTTTGATTGGCTCAGGCTTGGAGGGCCGATGGACCTGTTCCTGGGCTGTAAAGTTTCTTTGTTCTTCTTCTTCATGCTCAGAACTACACTTGATAGAGTTCAGAAGAATGAGGGGGATCTAATTGAAACATAGAGTACTGAATGGCTTGGACAGAGTAGATGTTAAGATGTTTCCATTGGCAGGAGAGACTAGGACATTGGCACAGCTTTAGATTAAAGGGAGGGCGTTTTAGAACGGAGATAAGGAGAAACTTCAGCCAGAGAGTAGTGAATCTATGGAATTCATTGCCACCGAAGGCTGTGGAGGCCAGGTCATTTGAGTATATTTAAGACTGAGATAGATAACCCCTTGATACTCAAAGCTATGGGGAGAAAGCGAGACAGTGGGGTTGAGTAACTTATCAGCTATGATTGAATGGTGAGCAGACATGATGGGCTGTATGGCCTAATTTCTGCTCTTATGTCTTATGGTCTGAGAGAGCTTGAAACCTGAAAAGTTGTCACAACACCATGAGGATCATAACCAACTTTTTAGGAAGCCCTGCCTTTGGAATAAAAGGTTCACTTTTAACCCTCACCACATTAAGGATTGCTTCATGTGTTTGATATATTCATATTAAATAAAAAGCAACAAGCAACATTTGCTGTAAGCATCTGAAAAAGCATCCAGAACATAGCAATCTTGCCTGCCTCATTTCCTACACGAGGGCCACTTACATTCTTGTCAATCTGCATTGGTTTCATTTAGTTGAGTTGCATTTGATTTTTGCAGCTGTTTTTGATTTCTGAAGGAAAAATGTCAGTCAAATATAGAGCAAAGAAAACCTTGCTTTAAAATTTACAACTTTGAATTCCCGTAAACATAGCTGTAGATTATATACACCAAATGTGCTGCCTTTTTGGATGAGGAATGAAATCCTGGAAAGTTGATGTGCCAAATACAGAGATAATGGGGATTCTACGTCCTTTTCCTGTTAATAGGAATTGTGTACCTACTCCATTTCCCAGCCTTTGCCAATGAAGGGGCAAATGTAAAATATCTATATGTATTTCTGAATATAATGCCATTGCTGTGTCTACATCCATCATAGAGTCATAGAGATGTACAACATGGAAACAGACCCTTCGGTCCAATCCGTCCAAGCCGACCAGATATCCCAACCCAATCTAGTTCCACCTGCCAGCAACCAGCCCATATTCCTCCAAACCCTTCCTATTCATATACCCATCCATTGCCTTTTAAATGTTGCAATTGTACCAGCCTCCACCACTTCCTCTGGCAGCTCATTCCATACACGTACCACCCTCTACGTGAAAACATTGCCCCTTAGGTCTCTTTTATATCTTTCCCCTCTCACCCTAAACCTATGCCCTCTAGTTCTGGACTCCCCGACCCCAGAGCAAAGACTTTGTCTATTTACCCTATCCATGCCCCTCATAATTTTGTAAAACACTTGATCTTTCACTTCCCTTCAAAGGTCCTGTGGTTTATTATTTTCTGCTAGATGACTCTTTAATGCAGTGACTTAATAGAAAAGCTGGCAATGCAGCAAACCTTAGTTAATACCAAGCATACTTCAAATGACAGACTGCACAAAAGCAGGCACAGTTGGTGAAACATTTTACCATGTGACAGCCTTGCTAATGTTTCTGCTACAGCAGATTCTGAGAGGAACAAATTCTTCTGAGATGTGATCTTCCTGGAATTGAATTCAAATTTGAGAGTACTTTTCTCCACTCAAAGAACTGGGATATGCCACTAAAGTATCATTATTTTTTAAGGATAAATAACAAGATTGCCTATAAACACAGTATGCCCTTTTTGAAAACATACGGTGCCTTCCTGTTTGCAAGCACTGCACTACTACTACTTGTTTATAGAAGATAGTAAGCAACATGCTTTTGGGATTTTAGATCAGAGTTCATTCTAGAAGATCAGTCCAAAGTTATCCAGGCATTGTTCTGGAATACAGATAGCCCCGCTATCTGAAAGTAGAGCGTTCCCAGACACCTTTTGTAAGCCAAAAATGGTATAAAGCGAAGGTGAATTGAATTGAATTGAATTTATTGTCACGTGTATCAAGGCACAGTGAAAAGCTTTGTCTTGGGAGCA
>NC_057737.1:41138033-41146056 GCF_004010195.1 Chiloscyllium plagiosum | reverse complement strand
GAAGAGTCCAAGAAAGCTTGTTGTGGATAACCATTCCTAGGAGCTTGACACTCTAAACTCATTCTACTCGGGTGCATGATTTATACGGGGGAAAGTATTGCCGTTTTTCGTAAAAGTGAAACCCCTCTTTGGGTTTGCGAAAACAGGTACTAATGTAGGTTTTTAGTAAAAGCGAAATTGCGTAAAGTGAACATTTGATGGGGGATACCTGTACATAAGAACAGCAATCTTGGAGTGAGTTCCATGTGAAGTAAATTTTAGTCTGTGTCTAGGAGATTTCTATCTGTAGTGATTAACATTAAAAATTAAACAACTGTTACTAGAATTTTTAAAGCTGTTTAGTTGAGAAGGAACATGGTAGAACATGTTTTTTTTCACGTGCCCTAGTTATTTCTGATGGTAATAGGTTCTTGGTGGCTTAATTTGATTGCTCGAGTTTTGTTTTGGGTACTTGTTCCTGATCATCAGCTTCTTCTACCAATGAGGAAGGCATTGTAAAGGTAATTGCCAATATAATTTTAAAAACACAATTTTTATGGTTTTAAAAAAGCTTGACAAAACAATAACTGTAATGGGTGCCACATTGGAAGACTTCCCTGCAGCAGAATATCTATAGTATCTGAAATCACTCAACAATATTGTTTTTGTTGGGGGGGGAGGAGGGGGAGGTTTCTATTACCTGCAGCAATTAACTTGTAAATGACATTGTCCACTGTTTACTTAGCAACGCTCAGTTTCAGTTGTAATCTGGAACAGCAGAATAAGTGCATTGTGCATTACATGACAATGCTCCAGTCTTTTTATTGTAGTATATTAACTGATATTTACTGAGTAATGTCATGAGATTTCTACCATTTCTGTACAAAGCATTTAAAAGCAGTACTGGATTGAATAGTATCCAGTTTTTCTTTTGTGGGATATAAAACTGAATTATTTTATGTAAATTGTCTGACCAGAACTGCTTTCCCACAAGTTACCAGTTAGTGAGAAAAAGTTCAAACAGATGTGCACTTGAACAACAGTGAGTGCCAGCTGCAACTATAGTAACTATGCATAATCGCTGTACTACTTCATGGAAATCAAAATTATTAGTATCAGTGCTTGGCAAAAACTGAGGAATTTTAAAATGTGAAAGGTTTGAGTTATGTTCTTATTGTTCAAGATAAAAATCTACTGGGATGGATTCATATCCAATGGGCGAAGTAGCAGTATCCTTTATAGTATTTATAACAGCACCCATTGAAACATCTTGGCTTCAATGCTGAACTGTGGATTGTATTTAAATAATTGTTGAACTCTGAGAAGCAGTAACATTGGGGAATTAATTAATTTAATGCCCCTGATGAAAAGAAAACATATGAACATAAACAGGAATAGAGATCAGTTATGTGGATCCTCAAATCATCTCTGCCATTCGAAAAAACCATAGCTGATTTTTTGACCTGGCCTTTTTTGTGTCATGCCTATATTTCTCAATTCCCCTAGACTCCAAAAATCTTGTCTCGTTCAGCATCGAGTAGAATCAGAGGTGGGGAGAGAGGGGGAGTAGAGAGAGGGGGGAAGGGGGGTTTAAATTCTTAAAGAATCACAACCCTTTAGGTAAAGAAATAGCTTGTAATCTCCATCTTAAATGATCAATCCTTTATTGAGACTATGTATGCTAGTTCTAGAAACCCCAACCTGGAAAGCAACCATTCAACAGCTATACTGTCAAGAATTATCGATGTGATCACCTCTCACTCTTCTAAACTCCAGAGAGTACACATATCCCTTTTAAAGTGTGTTCTAATAGCACCATTTCATATTAACATGGCTGATAAATTAGGGACATTCCAGAATTGCTTTCCCATGTGTTATCAGTTAGATATAATGTTTTTAATGTGAAGCATGCTCAGTACTTTTTTAAACAAACTTTCACTTTGCTACTCTCCCAGCACTTGCCAGCCCCCTCTCATGTTTTCCTGGCCGTGATGGATTGGGAGAGGTGGCAAATATGAGGTCACTCATTAAAAGTTGGTAAATTAGGAGACTTTTGGGCCAGTTGAATTTAAGGCAGTTAGTAAGTCTTGAAATGCAAAAACAATGAGGTTAGGAACATAACCCACTCTTTGTTACATGTTTCAGGAACGTTAATTTTGTTCTCATTTAGCACAATATTTTAAGAACATGTTAGAGGAGTGCTTAAATAAGGGATAGTTGTATTGGTACAAATTTCTGCAATCTCTCCTCTAAGGCAATTCTTCCATCCTAGTTTAAAAAAGGTTGGAAATATTCTGCCAGTCAGGCAGCACCTGTGGAGAGAGGAACAAAGATGATACATAAGGTCGATGTTCTGATTCAGGTTTGAGTGTAAGTAGCTTGTAGCATTTAGTCTCTGAGTCCCAAGGGCTTGGATTAAAGTCAAATGCCCAGGGTTTGAGTACAAAATCAAGGTGTTTAGTCCAGTGTAGGTTGAGGGAGTGCTACATTTTTGCGGGTGCCATGTTTCAGATAAGCCATTAGTCCCATCTGCCTGCATATTGAATATAAAAGATCCCATGACACCATTTTGAAATGTGATACAAGAATTATTCCTTGGTGTCAAGAGCAATAATTATTCCTTCATCAACATGACCAAAAGATATTATTTGGTCATAAGGGCTCTTGTGGTGCAGTGGTAAAGTCCCTACCACTAGACCAGGAAACCTGCGTTCAAGTACCACCTAATCTAGTGGCATGAAAAGCATCTTTGAACAGATTGATTAGAGAATATTTGGTCTGGTCATTGTTGTATTGCTGTTTGTGAGAGATCATCCAGTGCATGTTGGCTACAGTTTCCTACATTTTGAAATGTTAACTTCATTGGCTGTGAAGCACTGACCGTTATGAAGTGTGCTGCATAAATGCAAATCTTTTTTTAATGGAGGAGAATCCTGTGGTGTGGTTTAGAAAAGGAATTCCAGAGTTTGGAGCTGAAGCAGCTGAAGGTAACATCACTAATTGTTAATGCACATCCTTGGACCATATGGATCTTGAACCCAGGTATCTTGGCTCAGGGATGGAGATGCTATCACAATGCCATAAAGACTAGGCTAGTAGATTAATTAAGACTTGGGGTGCAAAAGAGGCTCATACTGGAGGAGTACATGGCTATTGTAGGGGAGTTGTAGAGAGAGATGGGGAGACCGGGAAGAATTCAAAAACTAGACTGAACAGCTTTAACTCTGTTCCAAATCTAACAATATCCAATGTAGGTTAGCAAGCACAGATTGATAATTGACTAATATTATTGAGGAAGCTAGGATATGGACAGTAGAGTTTAAATGAGCTTTATTTTATTGAGGGAAGAATATCAGAAGCTGGCCAGTAAGCCATTGCAATAATCAATGTGAGGACATCAAATGAGGATTTCAGCAGCATTTGAGCTAAGGCTAGGCAAAACTCGACCTTTGCAAGTGATTGAGCTGAAATGTATTTGGAAGTTTCACTCGGTAACATTGGCACCATGTGTATCAATTCAGCCTCTGACAGTGGTTAAGCAGAGGAATGAAGTTGTTGGCTCAGAGTTTCTAGTGGAAACCAAAGCCAATGGCTTTGATCTTCTCAGTATTTAGTTGGAAATTTCTACTGATCCAATATTGGAGGTCAGAGATGCAGCGTCACGAATCAGGCAATTGGTGGGGCATTTGGTGAGCACAGTGAAGAGACTGGAGAGGAGGAATGGATGACAGTAGATAGTGACACAATTGAGTTGGGTGTATCAGTACATATGTGGAACCTGACTTGTTTTTGGATGATGACACTGGACACTTTGTAATTGAGAAATAGACAGAGCCAGGACAGATCCATGGGTGACTCGAAGGGAGTAAGAGCACCTCTCCCCTGGGTTTATCCAAATCATAATTTCATCCATTCTGTTTCCCTGCTTTTTCATACTACCCCCACCCCCAAATTTATATAATGTATGATATTCCTTTGATTTTTTTTTAGTCATTGGTTAATTCTTCAGATCTCCAATGTGAGAAGTGTTTATATATCTATTTTAATTTAATTGACCTGGTCCTGGATTGGAAATGTAATTTTGCATTCCTAATCTTGATAGTTTATACAGAGCTGAGCTCAGCGATTTTTGTTTTTTTTTAAACACACTTCCCAGAGCATAACTAATAGAGGCATAGAACCCTGTCTGCTTTCCCATGGATATGGTGCAATACATGGGACCAAGACTCCCAATTAAAGTTTCCTTCATAGAACATGGAACATTACAGCACAGTACAGGCCCTTCGGCCTCGATGTTGCACCGATTTGTCATACCAATCTGAAGCCCAACTAACCTACACTATTCCATGTATGTCCATATGCTTGTCCAATGATGACTTAAATGTACTTAAAGTTGGCAAATCTACTACTGTTGCAGGCAAAGCATTCCATACCTTTCCTACTCTCTGAGTAAAGAAACTACCTCTGACATCTGTCCTATATCTATCACCCTTCAATTTAAAGCTATGTCCCCTCGCGCTCGCCGTCACCATACTTGGAAAAAGACTGTCCCTGTCCACCCTATCTAACCCACTGATTATCTTATATGTCTCTATTAAGTCACCTCTCAACCTTCTTCTCTCTAACGAAAACAGCCTCAAGTTCCTCAGCCTTTCCTCGTAAGACCTTCCCTCCATACCAGGCAACATCCTAGTAAATCTCCTCTGCACCTTTTCCAAAGCTTCCACATCCTTCTTATAATGCGGTGACCAGAACTGTACACAATACTCCAAGTGCAGGCGCACCAGAGTTTTGTACAGCTGCAGCATAACCTCATGATTCTAGAACTTGATCCCTGTATTAATAAAAGCTAAACCACTGTATGCCTTCTTAACAACTCTGTCAACCTGGGTGGCAACTTTCAAGGATCTGTGTACATGGACATCGAGATCTCTCTGCTCATCTACACTACCAAGAATCTTACCATTAGCCCAGTACTTTGCATTCCGGTTACTCCGACCAAAGTGAATCACCTCACACTTGTCCGCATTAAACTCCATTTGTCACCTCTCAGCCCAACTCTGCAGCTTATCTATATCTCTCTGTAACCTACAACATCCTTCGTCACTATCCACAACTCCACCGATCTTGGTGTCGTCTGCAAACTTACTAACCACCCTTCTATGCCCTCATCCAGGTTGTTTATAAAAATGACGAACAGCAGTGGACCCAACACCGACCCTTGCGGTACACCACTAGTAACTGGACTCCAGGATGAACATTTCCCATCAACCACCACCCTCTGTCTTCTTTCAGCAAGCCAATTACTGATCCAAACTGCTATATCTTCCACAATCCCACTCCTCCGCATTTTGTACAATAGCCTACTTTGGGGAACCTTATCGAACGCCTTGCTGAAATCCATATACACCACATCAACCGGTTTACTCTCATCTACCTGTTTGGTCACTTTGTCAAAGAACTCAATAAGGTTTGTGAGGCACGACCTACCCTTCACAAAACCGTGCTGACTATCCCTAATCAAATTATTCTTTTCTAGATGTTTATAAATCCTATCTCTTATAAACTTTTCCAACACTTTACCAATAACGGAAGTAAGGCTCTCTGGTCTATAATTACCAGGATTGTCTCTACTCCCCTTCTTGAACAGGGGAACCACATTTGCAATCCTCCAGTCTTTTGGCACTATTCCTGTAGACAATGACGATTTAAAGATCAATGCCAAAGACTCGGCAATCTCCTCCCTGGCTTCCCAGAGGATCCTAGGGTAAATCCCATCCCTCCTAGGGGCTTATCTATTTTCACACTCTGCAGGATTTCTAATACCTCTTCCTTGTGAACCTCAATCCCACCCCCAGTCTAGTAGCCTGTATCTCAGTATTCTCCTCGACAACATTGTCGTTTTCTAGAGTGAATACTGTCGAAAAATATTCATTTAGTGCTTCCCCTATCTCCTCTGACTCCACATACAACTTCCCACTAATATCCTTGATTGGCCCTAATCTTACTCTCATCATTCTTTTATACCTTAAATACCTATAGAAAGCCTTGGGGTTTACCCTGATCCTATCGCCAACAACTTCTCATGTCTCCTCCTGGCTCTTCTGAGCTCTCTTTTCAATCTGTTCGAAGATGGTGTTTTATACATCTAGCTTTCGGAGCGTCGCTCCTTCATCAGGTGATCGTGGCACTACCACCTGATGAAGGAGCGATGCTCCAAAAGCTAGTGTGCTTCCAATTAAACCTGTTGGACTATAACCTGGTGTTGTGATTTTTAACCTTTTTAAAAGGGCATCCTATTTTTTTGTTTTCTAAACAACCTGTTCAGAGATGTTGTTATTACAGACTGCTGGAGCAGGTGGGACCTAAATCCAAGCCTCTTGACTAGGGGTAGGGACATTACCACTAAATGCACCAAAAGACCCCCCCCCCCCCCCCCCCCCCCCCCCCCCCCCCAAAAGCTTGTTTTATTAACCCATACTGAAATGTTAGGACAAACTGTTGGAGCAGGTGGAATTTGAACCCAGGTCTCCTGGCTGAGGCAGGGACACTACCACTGTGACTCTAGTTTTTTTTTCCATTTAATCTTTTTTAACCAGTTCAGAGATGTCACTACACACCTGTGGAGTGGGTAGGACTTGAAACCAGGCATTCTAGTCCAGGGCTGGGGCTACTACCACTGCACCACAAGCACACTCGAATTGACTAGTGGAGTTGGCAACACATTAAGCATTCTTCCGATTGATAATACTTGGGTTGATTCATACAGAGAGACTTAACAAGAGAATGTTTTCTTAGGGAAGACTTCTACAAACTTGCATGTTATAATGTTACAGCTAATAAAAATTTAAGTGGATCAAAATATCCCGAAAGGTTGACCTTCCAATCAAATTTCATTTCAAGAGCTACTGCGTAATTAAATTTACATTTTTAATATTGTTTGGTATATTCTTAAAATGACCTGATTTTTACGTGGTGGATTTCTGCATTTTGCTAATATGGCCAGCTATTTACACATACAGCAAGACATCAGGTTTCTGAAAGAGTTGTGTTTCACATTATAGTTATCATTGGACCAAGGCCCTAGTGGATCATTTTATATTCGAATGGCTTTTCACCAAGTTGTATTCTGTTTTGCTAAGTTTTTTGTTGAAATACTAATTAAGACTGGTTAAAGATATTATACAACAAACATAGTGTGTAATCTTGCACAATTAAATTTGGTACAGCATAATGTTATGCTGACACCTATTGGTGAATTGCAGATTTCTTTCACTCTTCCATTGCAGGCTAAAGAAGCTGCACAGTACATTTATTGTCGGTATTGGTATTGGGCATTCAGTACTTTTGTTATGTTCCTTCAAAGGCTCTTTTAATTAATTGTGGTGCTGGAAAAGCACAGCAAGTCAGGCAACATTGGAGGAGCAGGAAAGTTGACGTTTCGGGCATAAGCCCTTCTTCAGGAATGTTATGCCCGAAACGTTGTCTCTTCTGCTCCTCGATGCTGCCTGACCTGCTCTGGTTTACTAGTGCCACACTTTTCGACTCTGCTAATCCAGTATCTGTAGTCCTCAATTTCTCTCATTTTAATTCAGCCGTTATCTCCTGGCATTCCATTGAGATCATTGCTGATCTCTGGCCTAACTGCATAGCCTAAATTCCCTTAATACTTGTGGTTAATACCAATTTTAGATATGAACTGGTATCACTACCATTTTTAAGAAACATTTGCAAACTTGCTGCTATTTTTGTGTGGAAACACAGTATGCCCTAATGTAGTTCTTAAATGGCTTCTATTCTTACACTATTTCCCTTCGTTCCAGATTGGGTAAAAACATTGACTGCAGATGCTGGAAACCAGAGTCTAGATTAGAGTGGTGCTGGAAAAGCACAGCAGTTCAGGCAGCATCCGAGGAGCAGTAAAATCGACATTTTGGGCAAAAGCATTTCATCAGGAATACAGGCAGAGAGCCTGAAGGGTGGAGAGTTAAGTTAGAGGAGGGTGGGGGTGGGGAGAAAGTAGCATAGAGTACAATAGGTGAGT